>NW_013666269.1:31732-38919 GCF_000517525.1 Limulus polyphemus
TGTATAATCTTATGAAATTTATGCTATTTCATACGTTTAACTATTTGGACATTATAAAGATTTTGCATGTGAAATTTTGAAATTTTCTGATGCATAGAAATATTTTTAATACTAAGATGAAAATTACTTTGCATGATAGATAGGCAAGATGTGAAAAAGAAAAAAAAAGGCACGAGAAAAACATTGCTTTAAAAACCTTAAGACTTAATAAAAAAAATTAGATATTTTGCATATGAAAGCATTGTACTGTTTACTGATAAACTGGCAAATTTCGTTAACATTCGCTTACTAATTTAAAAGTTATAGCATGAAACTATAACAAGCACAAAATGGTTATGAGGTCAGTCCCACGGACTGAGCCCGGGTTGAAAGAATTAACGTCCTATTTCAAACTGATACATGTGTATTCATATCATATGGATAAATGAAATGAAAATTGTCAACAACCATATGTTAATAATGAAATATGAGCTTATCTATGTACTTATAAACTCAGTAATAACCTCTACCGCTTCTCTGTCACATCATGATGTAATTGATACATTGTTCATAGCCATACCCAACAATATGACATATAGCAAACTGTTGTCAGGACAACATAGTCTGTTTACACTAGATGATGAGACATAAAGCAACTTGTTGCCAAGCCAACACATAGGCTGTTTACAATCCCCATTCATCATTTTTTGACATGCTGTCAGTTTGAATTGGATAAGACATATCTATGTATTGGTTTATGCATTATGTATGTTACACAATATAAAGTTTATTTTATGGCCCTGTTTCTAAAAATTAAATGGTTAAAATGAATTTTAAATGGTTTTAAAGTTTCGTTTGTGTTTACAAGTAATAAATGCTTCTGGATCCAATGAAGACCTACGTAGAACATGAAGAGAGCTATTGTTTCATGTATCACTGATCCTTATTGGTGCAGCCAATTTGAACCAACATGCTGGTTTCGATTTTAACTTTCTCTTGCTGATTGTTGACAAGTGGTGGAGGACAGGCTTAGCAATCATCACAATGTTTTTAAAGTGGATTTACAACTACTGAGAGTACATTTGCTTTGAAATATATCATGCAAATTCAGTGTGTGTTAGCACTGTAGATGTTTTCATTTGTTTTTTTGGGTACAATAATTAGTATTTTGTTTATGTGAAATTTATATATTTGCAACTGAGATTTCCCATTCACATGCTTTCATGGCCAGGTACTATAATTCTCTGGGACCCCCTAATTGTAAACAGATTATGTTGGTTTGACAACAGTCTGCTATATGCCATATTTATGTGTATTCATGAATAACTATGCAAACAACTTTATTGGAGAAAGAACAACAGTCTTGAAAATAGTTTTACATCTTTGCATTAAGAATTAATATAATTATCATCAAAATAATTATGTTCATTCCACATGATGAAAGTAATATGGAAAACTTTAATTGTATTAAAGATTAGTAAGACTAGTAAAACATATCATTGAATTGCTAAGAGATATACTGGAATATTTGCTACCACAGTTGTATAATAAAAACTATTATTGAGGGAATACCTCGTATTACTTTAATAGATAACTTGTTCAGTGTTGTATCCGTGTTAATGAACATAGTTGTGATTAACAAACATATTAGTATCCAAAAATAAGAGTTTGATAGTTTCATTCTGGATTATTTCAAATTAACTTGATGTAGAGGAATTGATAATAACGGAGCTTGACTCATGATCTGCAAGTCGCAGGTTTGAATCCCTGTCCCACCAAACATGTTTGCCCTTTCAGCCTGGGGGGGGGGGGGTATAATGTGATGGTAAGTCCCATTATTCGTTGGTTAAAGAGTAGCCCAAGAGTTGGCAGTGGGTGGTGATGACTAGCTGCCTTCCCTGTCGTCTTGCACTGCTAAATTAGGGACGGCTAGTGCAAATAGACTTCGTTTAGCTTTGCGCAAAATTAACAAAAAAAACACAAGGAGCCTATACTGAAATATAATTCACTATAACAAAAGGGAGTACGGAAGATTCATTGAATTGATTAATCATTGTTTAATAACACATTCATTACTGCCTTGGAGATCAATACCCATGCCAGATACCATTGTTTGTTTTTCAATTAGAAGCATTGTATTAGAGGGTTTTGTTGAATTTAAATAAGGAAAAAAATTACCATTGGATTCCAAGTTCTAAAATAAGTAATTTACACTGCAATTTGTATTATTTATTTAATCATTAACAAAATCCAGTTAATAATCATACTTGTGCATTGATCTTTTGCATCACGTGAGCATGTAATTGAAGCATTTGCTGTTATGTTAAACTTATATTAAAGTTTTTCTTCATTACCCATTCAAGCTGTCTCCAACCATTATTAAAACTGCTATACATGCTAACATTTGCCGATTGGTCTATGCCCACGTAGTGGAAGAATGTTAAAACAAGCATAGTGATCTTCTTATGGTTGTTTTGAAATAAACAGTGCAAACTCAGCATGTAAAAGTACTGTAGACTTTTTCATTTGTTGTTAGGTGTTCAGTAATTTAGTCTTTTGATTATGGGAGATCTGTATATTTGCAACTGTGACTTTGCACTCAGGCTTTTCCATGGCCGAGAACTATAATTCTCCTGGTATCCCTAATTGTAATAATGCAGAATATCAGATAGAGTACTTATATGCTTTTTCAACTAAACTCTATACCGTGATGCATATGTGTGTCTATTTGTTATATCTTGACATGGTTTGTGGGTGTTTTGAATGTGCAAGAAGGGTAAGTTATAGTAATGGGAATATCATATTTGAGTATGTCATTTGAGAAGCAAGAAACCCAAAAACATTTTTAGCTTATCAACAGTAATCTCCCTCTATTGAGTATGAATTTTCCTAGGCTCCGTGAAGAACTAGTTCTTCATCATTTGCATTTGTTTCAATAACTAAAAGGTTGTAATACTCCTCATTATCAAACAAAGTGGAAGAACTGAATGGAAAGTCAACTTTTAATTCTGGAGTTCCAGTAAATTGTAATTTTACATGGTTGATTTGTCACTCCATGTCGCAATGACAGTGTCATTAGGCCTGCTACCATCACTAGGTCTAGCAATAATATTAGGCTTGGTGTCTTTCATTTTTAACTAATGATTCACTCAACTCATTCTTCATCATTTGCATTTGTTTCAATTACTAAAAGGTTGTAATACTTCTCATTATCAAACAAAGAGGAAGAACTGAATGGAAAGTCAACTTTTAATTCTGGAGTTCCAGTAAATTGCAATTTTTTCATGGTTGAATTGTCACTCCATGTCGCATTGACTGTGTCAGTAGGCCTAGCAATTTTTTTAGGCTTGGTGTCTGTCATTTTCAACTAATGATTCACTCAACACATTGAAGGAACGCGATACCTCATTATCAATGTCATTTTTTTCACTGCTATCAATTTTTTCAGCTTGAACGTATTTGTTCTCACTTTCTGAGAAAGACAAACTCTTCAAATTGTATAATAAATCAGATAATTCTTCCCCATCAAAGTTAATGTGGGGCTTTGAATTCTTTCTTAGCATAGGCTTTGAAGGAGTACTATTTTGATTAATTTTATGAAAGACAACCTGAAAATATATATAAAATAAAAAGTATATATAACCAAGCCAAATTTCTACAAGTGGAGATTCAAATACGAGTTCTTTCACAACAGAACTGACTTCTAACACATGCCAACTCCAGTAAACTGTATTTTCCTTAATGTTTTGGTTGATGCACATTTGCATCTGGGGCACTTGGCTAACATACCCTTGGACTGACATGTGTATCCAGTGGTAGTGAATCTGTTAAAAGAGTGTGGTCCCTGTTCAGATTTGTGTGATGGCACATTGCTCAGACAATTTACTTCAATATTTTAAGAAATACTAAAATAAATTCAATAAAACATACCCCTAACACAAAAATATACTTACACACTGGAGTTGGCTATATTTTTGCAATAAAATAAATCTGAAACACTTCAATATTTGAATATTACACTATCCAAAATTTGACTCTTGCACAAGAGACATCCTGAAATAATGTTTGAAAACAACCTGTACCAGTATTGCACTACTGGAAATGCACAGAAAACTTCACAAAATTTACACTGACCTTTGGAATGAAGTTTGAAGTTGATTGCAAATTTGAAAACAAGGAACACTATTTCTGTTTTATGATAAACAATGGTGATGTTTGAAGAATCTAATCTACAAGTAAAAATTGAGTTAGGCATAACCTATGAAGTCATAGAGAAGCAGTTGGAATTTTGCCATCTGGTTGTGGAAGGTGACATTTTTGTATAGTTAGTAAGCAGCACAAAACACATGACCTCATACATTATTAGTTGGTGTAAAACTACAAAAGCATGCTGTATTTTGGTGCAATGGTTCCAACTGCTTCTGTATTGTCTTATGGATTTGACCTAACACCTTTAATTTATAGAATAGCTTTATCAAACATAATCTCATTTGTTATAAAACAGCAATGGTGTTCTGTGTTTACCTTTTACAACTAACATTGTATTTCATTCCTACAACTCATTTCATGTAGATTTTGTGATGTTTTTTGCACATGTCCAGTAGTGAAGTAATGGTACAGGTTGAATTCAAATGTTAATATAGTCACATTTCAGATAGTATAATATTTAATATTGAGGTGTTATATTTATATTTATTGTTTCATTGTGAAAATATAGCCAACTTGGGTGCATAAGTTTATGTTTGTGTTAGAAGTGTGTTAAACTTATTTTAGAATTTCTTGAAATACCGAAGGAAATTGTTTTTGCAATTGGATGTCATAATCGAATCTGTCCAGTTAAGTCAAGATCATATACATGCATTACAGTTAGCTTACCCCAACCACATTACACTTCTTGAGTTGTTAACCATTTATATGGAGGTGCTCAGTTGGTCATGCAAGAATTCTATCTATCTCTGTGACACTTGGGACTCTTTTGCCTTTCTTTCTATTTCCTTCTTAATGAAGAGGGTCATTACAAGATATGATCTTTCATGGTTGTACCTCGATAGAGCCCATGCCGTCGGTTGTCACACTTTACGAGTTTTCCCTTTTGGGTACTTTCTCAAGGAAGGTCATCTAGATTTAATGTCTTCCCCGGTGCACTTTCTTCTTGCCTTATCTAAGAATAAAGTTGTTTTGAATGCAAGTGCTTAAGTAGAGCTACTGCATAAGGGGATTGCCTATTGTCATGTAATTTGCATTAAACATGATTTTTAGGTGGGAGTTAGCTCAAGGCTGTTGGCATGCAAATCTTATAAGCAGAAGTGAAAGGAATGAAGCTATTCTGTGCAAAGAGATGAGTATCTATCAGAAATACAATCTTAGGTAAGGAAAATGTTAACGTTTAATTAAATAAAAATTATTTAGTGTATTACCACCATTAGTATAAAAAAGTTGGGTTAAGTGTCATAAACAGTCAACAGCAAAAAAGAAGGTAACTAAAATGTAAAAATAGGGATCTCTTTAGGTTAGTTAAGGTTAGATTAGGTAAAATAAATAATATTTCATGAGGCATGCATGCAAGAAGCTCATGGGTAATGTAATTTGATAGCATAATGTGAGCTCTATGTTCCCCAAGTGATTTACAACTTATAATAGCATAAATAGTAATTAGGCACAGTTCAAAGGGCAATAAAATAATAACATTTGAGTATAAATAGATGTATACTGTTATGAGTTTAAAGATACTCAGGACAAAGGTATGTTGTTTCATGTTACAATTTGAAGTCATTCTGGAAAGAAAAAAGGGTAATTTAGATTTTTGATTTTTTTTTTTTTGTGGTTATGAGATCAGTCAAATTGACCAACCTTTTATAGAGTTAAAGTAGAGAAATACAAGATAAAATATAAAGTTTTACTGAAAACAAACATCTGAAATGTCTGTAGTGTTCGGTTCTTTTAGTGCTTCTGGCATTGCTATCAGAATATTTGTAGAATTTGGATGGTCTACAACCTTGCAGGCAACAAGAAATACCCTAATCACCCCTTGTTTTGCATCACAGATGTAAAATAGTTCTACTTCCCTCACAGCAGTATTTGTAGAACCATCACACATGGTGCTATATAAGTGTGCACCACTCAGCCATTCAATCACTTCAGTCTTTGCAGTTTCCACAATGTACTTAGTGAAAACAGCATGGTCACTGATGTAAGTTGTGCCAATAACTACACCATTTTTAGTTTGTAGTTTCATTAGTCATACCAATTCCTTAACTCTCTTGACACTGGTTAGGTCAATTTGACCAAGTCATGTGATCTTTTGTACTCGTTTAAAGTCTTTATAAATTAATACTTATAACTCTCAATATATTGGGTATATCTTCATGAAATTTGGCAGTCTTTCAGTTAATATTACAAGACTTTGACATACAGAAAGTCATATATCTTGGTGAAGTATTTTTAAGAAAATAAAATAAAGATTTGTCCATGAATATATTGTAGTATTTGTTTTGAATAGTCCATGTGCAAAGTAATTTTCATGTGAAAATTTAAAATACTTTTCGTCATCTCAAAAATCTCAAATTTTCTTTATGTAATCCCTAAAAGCTCCTAAATGGATTTCAGTTTTTTTTCACTAAATACCTTTAGTTTATCTATTATTTTCTTTACCCTATCTCAAAACAGGATTGGTCAATTTGAATGACCTCATAACCACCAAAGAAAATTGAAATAAGCCTAAATTAACCTTTTTTTTCTTTCTAGAATGACTTCAAATTGTAACATGAAACTGCATTCAGTTCTCCTAAGTAGCCCTAAGTTCGTAACATTATACATCTATTTATAATTAAATTTTATAGTTTTATTGCCCTTTGAACCGCGTCTAACTACTATCCCCACCATTATAAGTTGCAAATCACTCGGGGAATGTGCAGCTCACATTACGCTATTGAATTACATTACCCATGAGCTGCTTGCATGCGTGCCTCGTGAACCATTTTAATTATATTATTATTACTTATTTTACCTAATCTAGTCTTAAATAGCTTAAAAAGATCCATATTTTTAATTTTAGTTAATTTTATAATAATAAATATGAAAAACAAGAAATAAAGTACTTACCCAATCTTCTATTTTCTTGCCCTTGATTGTCAAGGAGAGTTAAGCCTGATTTTTTTTTTTTATAGTAGTTATAGTAAAGCACTTACAATTTTTATTTAATTAAATAA
>NW_013666269.1:39609-45510 GCF_000517525.1 Limulus polyphemus
GCTATTCAGATTGGTATATTACAAACAAAAGGTAGTTTAATAAAATTTTGAATGTAAGAAACTAAAAACCTTGTGTCGTGCACAGTAAAGGGTACCAGGGGTGATAAGGTTAACACGATTTTAGAGCCTTACATGTTGTTATAGTCCACATCACTATGTCAGATCATGCTCTGTCTGATGTCTGAACATCTTGGCAATAACCCTGCAGTGTAATTTTCACTGCAAAGCAAACTATTCCACCCTACTTTCTTTCCATAATTCATCTAGTATACAAGAATATGGTTTCCCAGCACCTGCTTTAATAACGTAAACATGCAAAAATCCATAGGTGTTGTTTCTAGTGGCTTAACCAGTATGCCTTCTTACTGGAATGACATGAATACTTGCTTTGTAATCCAGGTGCTTGAAGTATATTACAACAGAATGGATATGTCATGGAAGCAACTGATGTATATGTGACTTTGCTTTTCCAGATGGAGATCATTTGTGGTTTTGTTGCACGCTATTGGCAAGGACACATGGATGGCTATTGTAACTGACCTTTGTGTTCATGGATTCTCATTATTTGTAAAAGCTGCACTTTGCTTACCATGGTTGGGGGTACAACTTGTTGCAGGGCTCTTTCTAGATGGTCCTGGTACCCCACATAAATCTGTATTCTTTTGTTTTCCAGTGCCATTAAAAATAAATACAAGGAATATCACATCTTGAAGAGCATAAGTTCCCAAGAAAGATTGATAAGTATATGAATAATAAGGGCTGGCTTTAATATTTTTTAAAATTTATTTATTCATAGTTTGTTTAGTTTAGAAGATGGAACAGTAGGTCCCA
Organism: Limulus polyphemus; assembly: GCF_000517525.1. NCBI lineage: Eukaryota > Metazoa > Arthropoda > Merostomata > Xiphosura > Limulidae > Limulus > Limulus polyphemus. The sequence goes on from NW_013666269.1 coordinate 40,441, forward strand.
AGTTGTTCCAAAATGTAGTTAAACATTAAATGGATTTTTCAAAATTCACGAACAGTCGTTAGTCATGTACAATTCATGAATGTCGTTACATTGAATGCTATTTACTATTCAAAGTGAATACACTTTCATTAATAAGAATGCCATTACTTTGTTCAATACTCATACTTTTTATATCAGTGTAATGGAATTGATATATGAAATTTAATTTATAAAATGTGAAATATAGCTTTTATTTAAACTTTCATAAACATGACTATTGTTTTCAAATAGAACGCCACTTTTTAATTTTTTATATATGACATAAAGCCTGCATCAAAGCTCACACATTTGAAAGATGTACATAAAAGTTCTTTTTTGTCAACACTTTTCCAAAAACAAGCAAGTAAAAATTTGAAACTTGTAAGTTGTTTGGAGAATCTATCTTACTACATGTACATTGTTTGTACTTGTTAGGGCAAACAGTTTTGAATCAACTTTGCAGACTGCACTAGCCAAAACAAAACAACAAAAAAAAGCATATTACATTTCACAAAAGGAAAACACCAACTGACAATAATTATAGTGCATAACTGGCCTGATTCTAATTATATACAGTAAAGTTGACAATGTCATTGTATAGTATTGTTGACAGTTTAACCTTAAAAATTGTAACAATTACCGAAAATGTATTCTGAAGCTTCATTAAAATTGAAATGGTTGGTTAAGTTATCAATAAATGTACCACGTAAAAAAAAATCATGATCTCTTTTCTGTTTTTTTATTTCAATGAGTGAAACATAAAAATGGAGACTGACCTTGTGGCTAGTACATGATCATTACGAACATTATGTGATCATTGTAAGAGACAAACAAATTGTTGAGGTTTATTGCTAAATTCATCATTCACTTCAGCCATAAAATCGAAGTTTTTTTGCTGTCAGTCTACATCTTTTGAACTAAACCATTTTGTAGACCAAACAAAGTATTCCAATAAAGTCAAATAAAGTGACAGCATTTTAAAGTTTTCACTTATAGAGAGAGGAATCTTCAATTTGGTTGGCAAAAGAAATTTTTAATTGGCCTTATTAAAAAATGCTCATAACTGTATCTTTATTGGAAATGTAATGATCAACTTTTCAGTCTTAAAAAAAAAGAAGTGAAAACTTTAAATACATTATGATAAAGAAGACCCACATCGTGCTGGTTGTTGAATTATTTTAAATTTATCACATTCTTTGATTCAACTTGTTTCAAATCTCAGCACTTACACTGTGTCAACTTTTGACATTTGTATAAAATCACAAAATATTAGCTTTTACTGTTAATAAAGAAGTATACACTCCCCTGTTAGTTACAGGTACAACAGGCAGTCAGTTACAACAATTGCCCACCTTCGTGGTTTTTATTTTTCAACCATTTGCTTCCTACTCTGAAAAAAACAAAATATCTAGTTTTTCTCATTCAGAAACAATCCAACTAATTACCAGTCGTGTTTGTTGAGCCACAACTAAATTAAAGGTAACTTCTTAGAACTATGCATATCAAGACACATGGAAGTGTGTTATACAGCCAAAACAACCTGCAGGACATAGTGTGTGTTATTAACAGGGTTCATAGTATAGCAATTTTTCACTTTCTTCAGCTCGAAATGTGGTAATCCAAACTATCACATATTTTTATGATATGCTTTACTGGACCCTTAGTTCACATACCAAATTACAAGGCAATCCATTAAGAAATACAAGAGATATACAATCTCCAGTTTTGATTGAATGTCTTTTTTTTTTCTTTGCATTGAAAGCACAGACATTTGATAGAAAAACATGCTTAACTTTCATGGATTTGTTTTCATATTTGGTTCATTGATAGATCTTTACAACTTATTAGTGTAAATAATGATGCTTGATACAGCTGTACCGATGAGAAGCAACTCTTAATCTAGATTCCATGGCGTAACTATGAAGGAAGTTATTAACACTGTTTCAGAGAGGAAAAAATACCACCATATATTTTAAAGAATCTGGTTGGTTCTGTGAAGCATAGGTTTGCAATCCTTAAGCTAATGTGGGTTACTAATGAGTGTAACTTTCTTGCGTGCTGTGGTTTGTTGGTGTGTATTGACAAAAAGTCATGATATCTAATCAGAAACACTGTAGGTGTGAGAAAAAAAATGCATCCTAAAATGGATTGAGTGCTTGACTTAAAGGAATGAAATCAAAAATGGCAGCCAAACTCAACTGATAGCTATTGGAAAGTAATAGGACATGCCAAATTTTCAATCACTTTGTTGACATGTGCTCTTAAGCGACCTCCCCATACAATGAGATAATACACGGTGGGGTGCTAACATGAAGCCACATGACATATCACCCCAATAATCTCACTAGAAATGTTTTGGTAGATCTCCAGCAAGCACACAGTGAACATTAGCTCTGTATGACCGTTTGCTAATGTACAGTCTGTTAAAAAATGGCCGTGCTTTGCAATGTGTGGAAGATTGTTTTTGAACCTTTCATTCATTCAGTGTGTCAACTTATGTAAATAAATGAGAAACAGAAAGAGATTGTTTTAACTAATGATATTTTATTCTGTGGTGAATAATGTTTTTGTGTCAAAAGAAAAAGTGTAGGGTCATGATTGTAAGCATACTTGCAAATTATGAAGACTGTTGTGAACAAAGTGGTTTGGATGGTGTTATTTTTAATTTCTTGGGAATCGGTTTTATAATCTGATAATCATAAAACATTGCATAATATAGACTATCTTTCAATGAACACAAAATAAAGATTTAAAAATAGGAAGGAATAATAATGCAATTCTCATCATCGTCTCTGATATATTTTCCACATCTATTTTGTTACTTAATTTCACCAGGCGTAGTAAGAAAGGCAAGTCATAGGCTGCTATCATTCCTATGGTTGAGGAGGAGCTACCTAATACCTGTTTGACCTGATGCTGTCTCTACCAGTCAGCTCTGTTGAGGCAGAGAGAGGATTCAGTAAAATGAGGATGATCAAGACTAATATGAGATCTTGTCTGGGAGCTGACAGGATCATTGATCAGTTTCTGGTCATGCTCTACTTGCCTTCAAAAAGTGACTTTGATCCCATAACAGTTATCCATCATTGGAACTCAGTATCACTTTGCACAAGGAGACTAAATGCTGGCAGGATCCAGATTAAAAAGTAGGTGCAGGAGAGTGACGAATAAGGGGAGAAAGGAAGAATCCAAGAAATGGATGTTGGTACCTCATCGGACTGATGTGTACTAGATTTCCTTTCATTATTAATTTTGGTTAGGAAAGGACATTAAGTTTAACTGATCACCACTTAAACCATTTTGGAGCTATTTATGTGTTTTCCTTATGTTGCTGTTTCAGGATATGAAAGAACTGATTGTTATAACGTTAGTGGTAATGTAAATTGTATGATTTTTCCATCTCTCCATCAAAGTGTTTGACATTTTATTGACCAATACTTGTCAGCTAGATGGTAATGGGTTATGTGAGAACAAGAATAGATTACACTGACAGTGATGCAAAGATTTGCTTTCATTATTTATTTTGATAAGGAAAGGACACTGCTTTAACCCTTTCGAGACTGGTCATGGGTGAGATGCTATGTCATCTCGTTTGTTGATTCTCATTCAACATTTTATTGAACTAATTTATGAATTTTTGAAAGAGTTTGGTATCAAACTATAGATTATAATTCAAATTTTAGTAATATATATATTACTCAATTTCTTAATTTAAAAGTAAATATTAAAAAAAACATGTCAGGTAGTATGTTGAATGCAGCACTGGTTCAAATTAGGTGTTTGTAAACTCAAAATACTAAGTCTATAGTTTTAACCAAATTAGAAACTCAAATTACAGATATTGACAAGCTAGAATATAAAATAAGAGCATCTTTTCAATTTGCTAAGATATTGCTCATATAATAAATCAAACACAGTGGCACCCTGCCCACCTTTTTCTTTTTTTGGAAACATTCCTTTATATACACTTATTTCTATATATGACATGAATAACCAATTGGAAGCTGAGAATGTCCCCCATAGTGGCTTTCTCAGCCATTTTATCAGACTTAGTGTCGTTTCTTTCTTTTGAACCAATATTTCAACGAGGTAGGGTGTGTCTTTAGTCTGCTTAAAATTTCATATTTGTTTTAGACTAAAATACATCTTAGTTACTAAGCTTGATAAGTTCTAGTAGAATTCTATGGTATTAATGTAGTAATTTACAATTTTTTAATTATTTCAAATGTATATATAAAACCTAAAAAACTTATTTCATATCCTTCATGTGTAATTTTTTTAAATGCTTAGCAACCTAAGTCAAGCAGCAACCAAGTGCAAAGGTTGTAACTAGAAGAGATAATTGTTTGCTTTATTTCTTTAGTTACTTTTCTGTGTTTTAAGAAAAATAAGTTTAAGAACTTATTTCAAAATAGCAATAATCTGTATACATATATAATATATAATAATTGAAATTTGACTGTATTTTACAAAATACTAGTCTACTAAAACACAGCCAAGACAAGTTACTTTGCACAGACCAAAGGTCAATTTTATGTTATCTGATATGGTAACATGAGTGCACATGAGCTGCGTCATTGTAACTTCTGTATTGTTAGCCATGCACGGTTGAAAGGTCAATATAATAAATATATATAAATGTATAATATTATGATATTTAAGCTGTTTAGTATAAACATTTATCTTTTCTTGTTATAATTTGTGTTCATTGTTGAAAGAAAAAGGCATATGTATTTATTTCCTAATTTTTTATGGTGGTTACAAGATCGGTCATATCAACTGAACCCGTACAGAGATTCATTGCTGAAAATAGTGGATGAAATAGTTTTTTTCTTAAGAAACATTTGGTAACTATCTGGACATTATAAAGATTTTGCATGTGAAATTTCAAAATTTTCTGATGCATAAAGTATTATTAATCATAAAATTTATATTATTTTGCATGATAGATAGGCAACATGTGAAATAGAAAAAAGGACATGAGAAAAACATTGCTTTATAAACCTTAAGACTTAATAAAAAATTTGATATTTTGTGTATGAAAGCATTGTA
>NW_013666269.1:46078-53804 GCF_000517525.1 Limulus polyphemus
TTATAGCGTGAAAATTATAACAAGCACAAAATGTTTATGAGGTCGGTCCCAGGGACCGGGTCAGTGCTGAAAGAGTTAAAAGAGAACAAAAGGATAGATCACACTGGCAGTAATGCATAGGTTTTCTTTTAATATTTATTTTGGTTACTAAAGGAGAATAAAAAGGTACTGTTATACCGTGCTTTAGAGAGAAATTAAAAATCATATATGAAACTAGCAGAAACACTGCCATATGGGTGGCTGTTCGGTCAGGATCTTGGCAAACTGAATGGTGTGCGTCTCTGTAATGAAACTGCTTGTGTCTTCTAACTGCATCTTGGTGAGCAGTTTGACATGCTTCTGTATTTCATGTTTGTTCGTGGATTATTTTCACTGGATATTGCCTCATAACTTGCTGAATATGCTTATCTCTTTCTTGCTGTAACTTGCATCCTGATGTTTCATTTTCTTTCTCAAAAGTTTCAGACTTTTTCGTAATAAGTCACTTTTCCATTTGGCAGTTTTAGGCATTGTAATTTTCTGTGTTTGTGATCATTTTATACTCATACTGAAGTCAAAAAAATACTTTTATAACTTAACATCGAGTTACTACAAAATTCCTGCAAATGTGTATGAAACGAACTCCATGTGAAGAACTTTCGATTCCTTCAGTTACAGAACAAGTCAATTCATAGCATATGCTTGGATTCTTTTGGTCACTTTTCTTTTTTAATATCACAATGATTCTCCACTAGAAAGAATCACTTTACCACAGTTTTAGAAGTTTTATTATAAAATGAGTTTCTTGTTTTGATATTAGAAAAGTTTTACTTTGGTAAGTTGGCAACTACTTTGATATGATACTGAATTCCCAACACTGTTTCTTAATGTCTGTTTTCCTGCAAGCCAAAATTAAAAGTATATAGTAAATTATCAAATTTAAATATGTTAATATATGAGAGGAGATTCTGATCAATCATACCTAGAAATGTTAGGTCACAGATAAAATGTTTTTGGGTTTTGACTGACTTATTGTTTTGCTACATTTTGTGAATGCTTGTGCATAGTACTAAGTATTTATAAAATTTTTGTATGTATAGTACTGTATACTAACATGTTTCAGATAAATCAAGTTTTAATTGTGAGTGGTGTTCTGTGTTTCTATTGTAAATATATAATTTTTAGATTTACATTGTTTGTAAAAAATTTAAAATGGAATCCATGTCTTTAAATCTTAGGTTATTAGCAATAAATTGGTAGGTTTGTGTGCATAATATAATAGTGGCAGTAGCTTAACATTAGAACTAGCCTTGCATACTATTTATGATATGTATACCACGACTTTTAGAAATCAAACAAGAATCTTGTGTACAAGTAGGAGGTCATGACCGTGTAATATCTGGATACGTTATAGGGTTGATATTTTTTAATTGGGAAGAAAAATGCATTGTTCCCATATCTCATTGATAAAGATAGTGCCTGAAAGACTTGTGTAGTTCAGGAATGTTTAATGTAAGAACAAACAAAATTCTTTTATATACCTCCCAAATATGCCAAAAAACAGAAGACAAGTATGGGAAAGAGGATTTTCTCTCAGATGGAGAACCAATGACAAATATTTATTTGTGAGAATGTGTGTTTAATTTTTTTTCTTTTTTTTTACTTTCTACAGATAGCAGCAAAGTTTACTCCCAGTGGTGGAGATAATAACAGTGCTGCTACTGGAACCAAGCGTCCTTTAGAAAACAATATGGACCCTGTTACAGGTTTGTGTACTATATTTAAACCATTAAAGTTGATCACTAAATTTTTAACTTAATGGATTTGAATTGACTACCTTGAATGCAAACTTGTTATATAAATGATTAGTAGTAAGTCAGGATTTGAAGTATCAGATTACTACTCTAAGCTTCTTGTAATTGTTGACCTACTTGTATTTAGCAATATACACTCGTTAACTGCACATAGTACAGTTTATTTTCTATGATTATTAAAAGTTTTATTGCAGAAAAAGTTGTAATGAACCTTCTAAGAAAAAAAGTGTTTTTACATCAGTCTTAGTTATTTGTAAAAATTTCTTCCTGTAACTTCATTCAAATACATGGTCTTTGGATCAATTCATTACATGACAGTATTGAAGTAGTTTTCAGGTGTTCCTCTTGATACAACCATACCTGAGTTGAGTACTAAGGTTGTGATTATCTTGAGTTGTCCTGATATTGTTTTCATCATTCTCTGAAGTTTGTGATAGCATTCAGTGAAGTAGAACTGTATTATGTCCCATTTGTACCTTACTGATTGGTAACTTGTGAGTTTTATTTCATGTACTGTTCTTTGGCCCGGGAATATTCAGTGAGTGTTTATTTCCTTGTGTCTTGGTCGCCAAGATAGAAGTTAGGCTCTGTTCCAGTCCCATTGAAAATATTATAATCCTCTTTGTGGTTTACCAGGGTTCTAGTTAACCCAAACTCTCGGGTCTTATATGAATGAGAAGTTGTTGGGACACAAGAGATTTGACCCCTGTGTACTGAATACGCACCACAAAATGCCCCATACACAAGTATTTTGCTTCAAATTTTGTAGCATAACAAACTAAACAGCATACAGTTTTTACACAGTTATCCAATCAACTTTTTAACAGTAAGTGCCTTGTGATTAACCCTTTCACCTCAGGTAGGTCAGAGTGTGCATGTCACAACCTTTCAGAGTTATATTCAAAATGTAATTAAACTACTTTATTATCAGTGTATATGAATAAAATTGGCCTCAGAATGTAGTTTAGTATTATCTAAGTTTTAAGTTATTAATTTTACAAGGAAATATTTTTAAAAAAATCTCAATCTCCCCTTGTATGAGAACTGTGATGTTTGTCATCTGTTTTCCCTCTTCCCTAATTTTTTACTACCCCCTTTGAGAAGTATGAAATTTAATGTAAATTAATTATTATAATATTCTTATCGATCAGGCACATTATGACTTACATAAACTTCAATCTTATTTAGTTACAAAGTAATAAAATAGAAAATCAGACCCCTCTTGCCATGCCCACCTGGCACATCCTCTTTCAGAACTTGCCAACATTTCTTTGACATTAAACACTATTTATAACCAATAAAAAGCCAAGGTTTTAGTCTATCACATGATGTATTATATTACATTATTGTATGTGCAGATAATTGTTTGTTTTCCTTCCAGTTAAAACTTTATTCCCATGGGAAACACATTGACAAACCTAGCTGAACATTTAATGGGTTTTGTTGTGCAGTTAATAAGCCATAAATATTATGATACTTATGGAACATTGTTTCCTTTTTGCATGTCATTATTCTGTGTTCTTTGGTGCATTATTTAATTAGATAAAAAAATACTTAGTATACTATTAACACTAATGTAAACAAAGAGAAAAGTAGGTTTAAATGTCATCAACAGTTGACAGCAAAAAAAAGGGCCTAGGTAAGTACTTTATTTCTTGTTTTACATGTGTATTCTTTATTAATTATTATGAAAATAGCTAAAATGTAAAAATTGAAAGTTTAGATAAAGTAAAATAAGTAATCATAATTAATTTTTATAAGGTACACTTGTGATTAATACATGCATTATATGATTCAATATTGTAATGTGAGTTGCATATTTGCCACATGATTTGCAATTTATATGTATGAATAGTAGTTAGACACAGTTCAAAGGGTAATAAAGCAAAAAAAAAAAAGTATATAGAAAGATGTATACTGTTATAACCTTTAAGCTACTTAGGATAAACAATTCTGGTTTTCTGTTATAATTTGCAGTCATTTCAGAAAGAAAATAGAGAAAGTTTGAACTATTTCCTAACTTTTTTATGGTAGTCAAATCAATCCAACCTTGTATTAAGTTAGGGTAAGGAAAATAACAGATAAAATATAAAGTTTTTTTGAAAAACAACACTTGATATTTTTTAGGAGGTTTTAGGGGTTATGCAAATGATACTTGAACATTTTCAGAGGAAATTATATTTAATCTTATTGTGAAAATTACTTTGCACTCATAAAGATAAACAACATGCAGTGTAAATTGTAAATATAGTTTTTTTCATTGAACATTAACATCTTTTCCAATTGCAGAGGGTAAACGTGTACATTTTAAATACAGCTTTTCATTGACACTGAAGTGCTTTTTACGTTTCTTTTTTGAGTATTAAATTCTACACATGAAACCCTTAAATCACACTGTGACCCTAGTGAAAACCCTTCAGTTTCTCAATTGTAAAGTCCTTGTACTTTAATCTTGCCTTAAAAGCCCTTTAGTTTCAACAAAAATCATTTGAAAAAAATCCTTAAATCAAAATATCATATAAAATATATATCATAACATGTCCTTTATTTTAATATATTTGGAGCATTCAGAAGTTTTGCAAGGTAAATTATTTCCTGTGTTGTATACTTATATTAGTTGTGTTTGTTTTTGCACTACTCTGATCCTCACATAATTTCTGAGAAGTGTAATTTCTCTTCAGAATCTTTTTCCTGTCATAAAACCATTTTGATAAAATATTTTTTCAGTTTCAGTGAAGGTATTAAGCAAAACAGTGAGTAAGGGAAACTGGCAGTAAATGTTACTGTATTGATATTTTTGTTGAGAATGTCACATTTAATGTAAGACCATTTTCATGAATTTAGTACTATATTATACTGCCTTTCATGGGAAAGTGCATATTCAACAAAAAATGACCAGACAAAGAGGAATTCATAAATTGAGACAGATACCACAAAGGATGTCACTATAAGGCAAGGTGTGTCAATTGTAACAAAGTAATAAATGTGCAAGATGGGTGTAAAGGACACAAAGATTGTATAAGTGGGAAGGATTTTGAGAAAACCTATCATGATTTCTTCAGAAAAAGTAGCATACCTGTTTCTCGATTAGTGGCACATAACTAGGAAGTACCAGTGCTTGTGGTCCTTGCATTGGCTTTGTCTCAAAAAATGAAGCACTAAAGGCTGCATTGTTTTGATTTCTTCATAATGTTGCCTCTCGTAGATCATATAATTCTCGCACAAATATCAATAAATAATTTTAATATGGTGATGGAAAGACTGTATACCTAAGTACATTTGGCTTGACTGAACATTTTAAACAACTGTTATTGCAGTCTTTAGGAGGACATTTTGTTGTTCCTTTGATGATATGCTGAGCGTGAAGGATCGACAAAAGTAAATGGATAACTATAATGTTGAATTAATAGATGGTTGTCATCCACTATTTTGGATCAGCATTTCTTGGTAAGAGCAGACTTTGAAATTTGGGAATTTTTAAATGTTTAAGTTTCATTTTTACCTTTTGATAATATTAAATTCAGTGAATTAAGCTGCTGTAAAATAATTATTATAAAGCTATGAACAAAATAATGATTTAAAATTTACCGTAGGTCAAATCACTGGAGAACCTCAATGTAAAATAAAAACACGATGTTCTTCAAATGTTGGATTGTTTGGGCTTTATATTGTGCACAACAGTTTTAAGACAAGATCTGTTGACAATGGCTTTGTTAAAAAGTTTGTATTATTTGTTTAGAGATTCTCCAGCTAGGAGGGAAGAATACTGCAAAATTGCCTAGATTCAGCAAAAGTGCTCTGAAGTTTCTTAATCACCGATGGGTTGAGAATAGACCTGTTTGTGATTGTATGCTCTCACTTTGAATGATGTAGCAAAATACATCAATGCATAAACTCTTTCAGCATGGACTCGGTTTCTGGGACTGACCTCTTAACCATTTTGTGCTTGTTATAGTTTTCATGCTATAACTTTTACATTAGAAATAACATAAAGATTTGTCCATGAATATATTGAGTATAGTCTGTATAGTATATATATTTTGAATAGTCTGTGTGCAAAGTAATTTTCATGTGAAAATTAAAAATACTTTTCGTCATGTCAAAAATCTGTGTGTAATCCCTAAAACCTCCTAAATGCATTTCAAACGTTTTTCATTAAATCCTTATAGTTTATATGTTTGTTGTCTCTACACTAATCTAAAATTGGGATTGGTCATTTCGAATGACCTCGTAACCACCAAGAAAAATTGAAATAAACCTAAATTAACAGTCTTTTCTTTCTAGTATTACTTCAAATTGTAACATGAAACTACATTCGTTTATCCTTTTGTTTTTCATATTTATTCTTTATTTATTATTATAAAAGTAACTAAAATTAAAGGTACAGATCTTTTTAAGTTATTTAAATTAGGTAAAATAAGTAATAATATAATTAAAATGGTTCACGAGGCATGCATGCGAGCAGCTAGTGGGTAATGTAATTCAATAGCGTACGTTACCCGAGTGATTTACAACTTATAATGGCGTGGACAGCAGTTAGACATGGTTGAAAGGGCAATAAAACAATAAAATTTAATTATAAATAGATGTATAACGTTACAAACTTAGAGCTACTTGGTGACCTGTATTGGGTGTGTTTTAGTGGACTGGTATTTTGTAAAATACAGTCACATTTCAATTTTTATATATAACATATGTATATATATATTATTACTAGTTACAAATAAGTTCTTAAACTTATTTTTCTTAAAACATCGAACAGTAAATAAAGAAGTAAAGCAAACAATTATCTCTTCTGTTACAACTTTGTACTCAGATGCACCTTTATGTAGGCTGTTAAGCCTTATGAAATTTCACACATGGAGGATTTGAAATAACCAAAAAATGATAAATTATAATATTGATACCATAGAATTCCACAATAATTTATCAAGCTTAGTAATTAAACTGTATTTGAGTCTAATAAAATATGAAATTTCGAGCAGACTAAAGACTCACCTTACCAGCATGAAGATTTGTATTGAACGAACAAGATAACATTGTAATACTTGAAAATGGCTTAGAAAGCCACTATGGGGACATTCTGAGCTTTTGATTGGTTATTCACAGTCATAGACAGAAGTAAGTGTATATAAGGAAGAGTTTCCAAAAATGGAGAGAGAGGTGAGTAGGGCCACTGTGTTAGATTCAGTACACTGGCAATATCTCAGTGAATAGAAAAGATAGAAGGTTCTTATTTTATATTCTAGCTTGTCAATATTGGTAATTTGAGTTCCTAATTTGTATGAAACTATAGACTTTATATTCTGACATCACAAACATCTAACTTAAACCAGTACTGAATTCAACATACCACGTGACACACAAAAATCAATGTTTATTTATATACATTGTGTAATGGTGAGGGTGACATTGTATGAAGAGGTAGCGGCCAAATTAGTGGTAGTATGTGTACTTTCTGTTACTCTTTTCCAACATCCAGCTTTTAAAGGCCTCTTAATGTTTCAATGTGATTAAATAATTGGTGATGATTAGCCATAGAAGTGTCTTATGAGCTGAAATTGAAAGATCACAGGTCAAAGTAAGAAGTGGGTATAACTCCAGAAATGGCTTTTCATATCAGCTATATGGTGGCTGTTGGAGTAAAAACTTCAGCTGAGTTTATGTATTATTGCAATAGTGGTAGACATTACTTTTCATTGCATTCCTCCACAGAGAGTGCTACCACACTCCCTGAGATATAAATAAGATGTTTGTGCCCCCTCCATCCACATTGTCTGTATTTGTGTTACAGAAAATTTAAATTTTTTGTTTTGGTGTAAGGATGTGGTGCCATCTATGAATTTAGATAATGTTAATAAATGCTCAATAACAGCAATAATGGGGGATGGAGTGGGTTGTAAACTCCCATTAACATGTCCCTTGTCCAAACT
>NW_013666269.1:54785-55885 GCF_000517525.1 Limulus polyphemus
GAATAAATATGAAAAACAAGAAATAAAGTACTTACCCAATCTTCTTTTTTCTTGCCCTTGATTGTCAAGGAGAGTTAAGCTTGAATTTTTATAGTAATTATAGTAATGCACTTAATAATTTTTAATTAATTAAATAAAGCACCAAAGAATATACTCTAATAACACGCAAAAAGTAGACATCTCAAAATTTTCCTGGCTTTCTAACTATGCGACAAGAGCCGTTACAAATTTATCCATGCTAATCATTAACTTTCCCACGGGATCGATGTTGCTACTCCGAGTGAAATTGACGATTATGTGTTCAGAACACAATGTTATACAATACATCAGTTGATAGATGAAAACCTTGACTTTCTATTGGTTATAGATGATATATAATGAAACGTAAGAGAGAGAACTATCAACGAATTCTGAAAGAGTGGGTGTGCATGAGAGGACTGATTTTCTCTTTGATAGCTCTGTAACCAAACAAAATTGAAGGCTATAAAAATGATGGTTTGTTTGAGCAATAACAATTTTATAGAGAGTATTTTTTACGTTTAATTTCATACATTTTAGAAGGATGACATGCTTAAGACCAAATGGGTCACACTAGTGGAAATTCAGGATTATTTTATATATTTTCTTGTAGAATTAAGAACTTAAAACTTGTATACTATTAAAATATGGATTAGTAGCTAAGATTTTTTACTATTCTAATTGGTATAACATAAATAAAATTTTGAATGTAAGACACTAAAACCTTGTGTCATGTGCAGTAAAGGGTACGCAGGGAGAGAGAGGGTTAATACCATAGTATTCCACTAATATATCAAGCTTAGTAACTAAGATGTATTTTAGTCTAAAAAATACAAAATTTTGAGCAGACTAAAGACACATACTGTCTCCTTGAAATATTGGTTCAAAAGAAAGAAATGGTGTCCAAGCCCATTAATATGGCTGAGAAAGCCACTAGGCGGACATTCTGAGCTTCTGATTGGTTATATATATAGAAGTAAGTGTATATAAGGTAGCATTTCCAAAAATGGAAAGAACTGAGTGGGGTGCCACTGTATTTGATGTATTATGTGAGCAATATCTTAGCAACTAGGAAAGATAAG
>NW_013666269.1:56182-79240 GCF_000517525.1 Limulus polyphemus
TTCAAAATGAAGCTTCACTTCTTCAAGGCTGTCAATGTTGTGCTTTATTTCACATGATCTGAGCAATATCATCTAAGCATTATTTAATGAAAAGATTCAATAATGATTTATTATTTGCAGTTTTTTTGTCTTGACAAAATTCTACAAATTGATATTTAGAAAAAAGTAAACTATTTTACTATAAAAAAAAGCTATTTAAGAGGTCAAATAATAGTGAAATGCATATCATATAAAATTGGCTTAATTGCAGAAATTTTTTTGTTAAACTTTTCCAGATGGGTCACAGGTGAAAAGCCAAGTCATCGCTTTTGTTGACTGTTATAATTTATAATCATTCTAGAATGAAAAAGACAACTTATATTTATTTCCTAATATTTTATGGTGGTTACGAGATCGGTCAAATTGATCATACCTGGACAGAGATTAATTACTGAAAATAACAGTTAAAATAGTTTTTTTTTCTTAAGAAACATTTGATAATTTTCTGGATATTATAAAGATTTTGCATGTGAAATTTGAAAATTATTTGCATGTTGGATAGGCAAGATACGAAAAGAAAAAAAGTCATGAGAAAAACATTGTTTTACAAACGTTAAGGCTTAATAAAAAAAAACTGATATTTTAAATATAAAAGCATTGTAATATTTACTGATAATCTGCCAAATTTCGTTAACATGCACTTGCTGATTTAAAAGTTATAGCAAAGAAACTATAACAAGCACAAAATGGTTATAAAGTCGGTCCCAGGAACTGAGCCCATGCTAAAAGAGTTAAGCCTTAAAAGAAGATTCTGTGAAAATGTCTTCTGCCCTATTCATTGGTTAGAAACCTCTCATGCTTGAACTCAAGAAACATGGCTTGTGACCTGTCTGGGTTAGGGACATACTGAATAAGGACTGGGAATACTGTTAAATACAAGGATGCTAAAATAAAACGATAGTGAAGAAAGAATTCAGCAGTTTTCTCTTATCTTGGACAAGATTCTTGTTATTGGTTTTGAAAAGTTTGATAAAACTGTGACAGGGTTGCTAAGTACATGATGGATACTGCATACACCAATTTCTGGAAATTGGCCAACTCTTACTCATTTTTTCTCATGAACAGGAAAGTGTAGAGAGAGGTTTCTCTGTAGATAATGAAGTAGTTGAAAACCTGAAGGAGATGTCTGTTGTAGCTGAATGTATAATTTGTGACTATGTAGAATTAGTTAGGGGAGTACCAAATGTTTCTATCTTGAATGAACTGCTCATTTCAGCTGCAACTGCCAGACGCCATTATGAACATTATATGAAAGTTAAGAGATGAAGAAGAGATGTGAGGTAGAAGAAATTAAAGACAGATCAAAAGTATGTTAGAGGTTATAAAACTGTTAAATAGGTCTACTGACAGCCTAACAGTAAAAACTGAGTGAACAGGAAAATTTACCATTGTTACTTTGTCAAACTCTAATGAGAACTGCCAAAGAAAATCAAATGGAGTTGGAAGAAATCAAGAACTATAGAAAACATTGCTTCTGCTTAAAAGAAAAGTCAAATTCTTATCTTTTTCTAGAGTTTGGGTAGCAATACATTTTTTTTTTGTTTTTCAATGAGGTTTTTCTAGATCTCTCATTTTGTAAGATAATCCAGTGCACCATGATATTAAAATTATTAGTGTTTATAATTGTGCTTTTGTTCTGAAATAAAGTTGTGATGTGCATATGTTTGATTCTGCCTGCATTAAAATTTTGAGTTTTGAAGTTTTACAGGTTTGCTTTTAATTTTACATGCTCCTGATAGATGTGGACACAAATTTTAGGCTACTAATTAAGTGCTAGGCAAAATACAGAAGTTTGAAACTATCTTCCAGTTCTTCTGCAAGAAAACTTCTAAATGTACTAATTTATATTTTGGAAGATATTTTTTTGTCAAAAGTTTCATGATTGTCTGTTATTGGGACTCCTTGGAAAACAGAAGTTGAAGCATGAGTTTGTGTGAACCCTGCTGTAGTTCTATGACCTAGGTATATTGGTGGTGGTGGTGGTGTATGTTGTGTATCTTGTATGTTGTGAACCTCTTAAGATTTATTCAAGCTAGGCTAGAAGCAGAGGTATATAAGCATATGCAAAAACATTCACTGAATAATTGATTGGTATTTTTTTTTTCCATAAAGAGAAACCTTCTCTTTTCAGGGTCTTCTTTGCAATTGTGTGTAGTCCTATGGAGGACTTGGGGCAAGAGTTTTCTTCCCACCACCCAACTCAACCTATAAAGTAACAAAATTACAGAATTTTCAAAAAATGAAAGCATGTTATGTATAATATTACAGTAGGGATATAGAGGGAGTGCCTCTACTTATCTTGTAGAGGAGTGCTTCAACGATTGCTGTGCCATTCCTGTTCACTGATGAGCCTTTCAAGTTGCATCTAGTATCAGGTGGTCCTCTGGGTCCGTAAAGTTTTGATTTTGTGGATCTTGCAAGCTGGTTTATATGATTTGGGACTGAGTATCATCAGACTGGTCTTTGACCTTAAAACAAGAAGATAGAAAAAACTACTACTGGTAATTATACATTCATTGAGTTTGGATTCATATATTTTATTGAATCACAATTTTTTTTATCCACATTTCTGAAGTCTCTTTAACAGGAGCTATTTTATTCTACTTCAGTGGTGACTGGAGGTACTCTGGCAGTGAGAGATTTTACTGCCATTATACATCAAGTTATTGGTTCTCTCCAACAGTTTTCATCTTGAACCAAGAACTCGTAGCCTTTTCTAGCTTCTACTAAACCTGCATTGTCTTTGGATGAGCTTGATCAGTTTTTCCCACAACTCTCCTTTCATTCAGATTCTTCTATTTCTGACAAGGATCAGGTAACCCTTCTTTGTTTTTTACTACTCTGAAAACTCAGGTTTGTGACATTTTTGCATGCACCTCATCACTAGGATTTTTTTTCCTATTTCATTTTCTGCCTGATTTTTACATTCTTTCAGATTTTCTGTCTCAGCTTCATCTCAACTCTCAATTGCCTCATCCTTCTAGACTTCAAAACTCCTCCTCTCTTGCCATATTCAAAATTTTTCATCTTTTCTAGAACTTCATTACTTTGAATCTCTCTTTTCAGCTTTGGGAGCTTCTCCTACTTTGACTCTCTCTTGTCCTTTCTGCTTGTCTTTTGCTAGCTCAGCTTCTTTTTCTGAGGCTCTGTATCCCAACCCTGACAGCTTTACTGTGGAAGATTGCACTGACCTGTTCTCCATGATGCCTTAATTATTTCTCAACTAGCTGTCCAGGAAACTTGATTTCTTTGTTTCTGGTATTTGCTTAGTTAGAATGCCAGATTTTCTGGAGTTACTCCCAGAGTTTTGTTAGGAAATTCAGTTTGCTGTCTTCCTTTGAGAATTTTTTTGAGTTCTTCATCCTGTCCTACTCCTCATTCTTTGGACTCTTCCTTATGTCCCCCTCCTGACAGACTAGCTGTCACCACAGAGCTCAGAGAAAGCCCATTTCTGAGCCACATTTTGGTTTCAGTCCTATGGGAGTGTAGCTTTTACATTTTTCACACCCCTTGATTTACTTTGCAGAAAACCCTTGAATCATACAGGATTTCTCTCAAGAGGCTTTCTCTGTCTTTCAGGACTCAGGCTCAGTATGTCATCAACTAAGCCCCAAGGGCTTTCACATGAGGATGCATTCATTGGGTCTGCTTTACCACTACTATATGGGCAATTGACTCCTCTTACCTCAAATTGGGAGACACTCTACTGTGACCCATCTCCAAAACTCTGCTCATTTGAGTTGGCTGGTCAGGCTTTCTAAGACATTAGTGACTCTTACTCAGTAACACATTCCTTTGAGATCTGTATCACCTCATTTGCTCAGCCTTCTGGAGATTTTTGTTTCCATTTTTTTTTTCTCCTTTCTTATAGCTGCCTTCTTGTCTTGGTCATTCTCCCCAAATCCCTGGATATCTCTCTTCTACCAAATTTCCTGTACTTACATCTGTTCATAGGTACTCTCTTACCAGGTGGTATAGTTCTGGACACCTTCCACATCAACATCCTCAAAATGTTGGTAGTTCAGTGGGTCTGCCAACTTCTGTTATATCTGTCTGGACATCCTTTTATCATTCGTTTGAACAAATCCACTGTTATTTCTTACATCACTTGATAGGAAGGTGCTTTTTATTGAGATGTATCTTTCTTGTTCTGGAGTTCCTCTTTTAGGCCTATGTCCACAACATCTGATTTATCAGCCTGTCATGTCCCAGGAACTTTGTTAAAAGGATCCGGTATGGGCTGGATAGCTGATTTGCAAAGTAGTTACATCCTCTGCTATTTTAAATCTTTTCAATATGGGGTAAGTCAATATGATGACCTCATCACCATTTTGTGCTTGTTATAGTTTTCATGCTATAACTTTTAAACTAATAAGCTAATGCTAACGAAATTTGGCATGTTATCAGTAAACATTATAATGCTTTCATACACAAAATATCTAATCTTTTTTATTAAGTTGTAAGGTTTGTAAAGCAATGTTTCTGTCATGCCTTTTTTTTTCTTTTCACATTTTGCCTATCTATCATGCCAAGTAATTTTCATTTTAAAATTAATATAACAAAACTGGTTAAAGCATTTACATACTTAGATATATTGTTGATTCTTACTCTTGAGAATCTTCTACAATTTTGGAGAATAGGCGGGAGTTTCGCAATACATATCTAACACTATAAGCTATGTATGTTTCTAAATATAAATGTAATCTAAACAATGTTCATATTAAAATAAATACATAAATTCATTACAACAGTCTCTATTTTCTAAACTTACCAAAACTCTAATTGGGTGAGTCGTTCATACAATGCCACAAGCAGAAACAATAACAAAGATCATTCAAAAACAAACAAACAAGAAGATAGAGAAACCTACTGAGTGGTCAATATTTCCTCATAGGGAATACTTCTCTATTTCATAATCCACATTCAGTAAGAGATAAAGTGTACAACCCGTATGCCCTTGTACATTACCTACTGTTGAAATGGGGTTTTCTACAACAATGCTTTAGCAGTATCTACCATGATTTTCTGAATTTAATACATATTTTTGCATTAGAAATGCATCTAGAAGATAAGGTGCGTATAATATTTGCTAATAAATCTAAGTTATTATTATTATTATTTTCTTTTTATAGCCAGTCCCGACCATCTTTTCCAACACACGTTCTGAATGATAATACATACTTACTAGAATTGTGTTTAAGTGCTATGTCTTATTAATTGTAAGGCATAAATGAGAATTGTCTCATCTTTTCATTCATTTTCAGTATCTTTAAACATGATTTTTGAAATAAAATGATTTTGAGGCTTAGTTAACCCTATCAAGACAGGTAGGGGTCAGAGGGCATGTCATGTTTGTAGATTTACATTCAACATTTTATTTGGCTATTAGTTTATAAATGTATGTCAATAAGTTTGGTAACAAATAGTAGATTATAATTATAGTATTAGACATTAGTTAGTTTCTTATTTTGAAACTAAATATTGATTTTTGTGTGTCACACGGTACCTAGCCTACTGGGTTTGGTCAGATTACATTTTATGATGCCCACAATACAAGGTCTATAGTTTCGTACAAATTAGAAGCACAAATGTTTGATATTAACAAGCTAGAATATAAAATAAGAACCCCCTACCTTTTCTATTTGATGAGATATGATATTTAAACAACTCACTATATTGGCTTTGCTCACCAATTTATCATATGAGAAGACATATTTATCTATGCCTACTTTTATATACCAATAACTTTATAACCAATCGAAAGCTATATAGTTATTCTACATAATTCTGTCAGTCTTCCTAAGTTATTTACGAAAGAAATGCTCTTATATCATTGAAAACTTTGAAGTATTACTATCAAGGCTATTTTGTGAATAGAAATTATATTTTTTAGACCCAAATACAATTTAGTTAGGAAGCCTGATAAATTACAGTGGATTTTTGGGGTATTGGTATAGTAATTTATAATTTTTTTTGTATTCCAAAATGCTTATATAAAGTCTACAAAGATTATTTTTCCATCTTCACATGTAAATTTGGACGAGGCTTAGGAAATATGGCTCACGAGTGTAAACAAGGACTTGGTAATATCATTAGTAGAGATTATTGTTTTCCAAATATTTTTTATTTACTGTTTTATGTTTGAAGAAAAATAACTGTAATTTATATAATTTGTGGAAGTCTAAGAAATAAATTTATCACTGATCAACTGATCTTAACACATGAAAAGGAACATCTTTATATGTAAACACCCAGTAGAACTTGTGGTTTACTGGTGAATAATTTGTTTCTCAAGTTAAATCAAGAAGGCTAAGCAGATACCAGCCAACCAAAATGAGCCGTATTTATATTACTGGAAACTACACATATATTGGTTTCTGTATAAGCATGGTAATATAGGAAACAATGTCCGTAAGCATTTATACACATTTACACTTATACCAATGCTAAATCCCGACCACCGAGTAAGATAACTAGCAAGTTTATTGGATAGGATACAACTTTATACTTTGTACAGAGCCATGTCATAAATATTTTCTCTCACTTTATAAAGTATTTTAAACAATTCTTATTGCAACCACTGTATTGTAAAGAAGCCAGCAAATTCTATCCCACTGTGTTCTCTAAGCAGCGATTTGAATATTTTCTGTAGGATACTTCCACTACAAAGTCATAAACATTTTATAATACTTTAAACAATTATTGTCGTAACCATTATACTGTCCACATGTTGATATATCCTATTCCACTGTGTTTTCAAAGCAGGAAAAATTCTGGGAACTGCACCGCATGAACATATTTGATTTTGATGATATCAAAGTACTTAAAGTAAGGTAACACTTAAACAGGAACAGTGATTCATTGCTTTATATTCAGCAGGTTTCTACTTCAGCACTAACAGTAGAATAACAATAGGAAATAGGTGTAAAAACATTAGAAGAAACTCTCAGGAGATTTACTTGGAACTTTACTGTCCATACTGAAAAGAACAGAGTACTATTCATTTTGTTTCTTCTAATTTGTAACTCATCTACAAGCAATAAAATAACTACAGAAAATAAATGTGAAAAGGTGAGAGCGTAAACTCTGACCATAAGTACTTTGAAATTTTATAAATCACTGCTAACAATACTATACATTTTATTTTGCAACCTTTATTTTTGTTATAATTTGATTACTTATCTACAACCTGCAGAAATAAGTATAATGTTACAGTACAAAAAATGGCAAAGTATAAAGCTTTACTGAAAATAAAATTATTTGATATTTAATTATGAGGATTTTTATTTTTCATTTGTTTTAATTGTTTATTATTATAAAAGAAACTAAAATCATAGAAATAGAAAGTTGTTAGGTAAGATAATGAAAGAAAAATAATAAAATACCATCATGAGGTATACATGCCAGAAGGTTCTGTATTACTCTGTTCGATAGGGTCGTGTCGATGCACGTGCGCCATGTAATTTTCAACTTCTGTCGGGGTATTTTTAGTCAGACATGGTTCAAAGGTCAGTAATACTTGCCTCTCCACAGAACCATCCACCTTACTGCCCCACTTCCAGTGCCTCTGGAGAATGTATTGCCCACCTGTTAGTGAATGGGTATAGTCTAATACTGATTGTATCATAGATAAGCACAGTTCATGTTATTATGTGTATGGGTGAGAACTCGTCCATAGGTTTGGCAAATGCACAAAAACCTTTCAGCATCAGCACTGAGATGCCAGATGTTTGTTCTGTGAAGGGTTGAGTTTCTATTTGAAATACTTTTTCAGGTAAGGAAAACTTTAACTATTGCAGTGTTTATTTGTAGTGTTCATTGTTTAGAAGATAAGGACAAAGAATGTTCTTTTATTTGTATTAAAATTGTGTTATTTAATCCTCAAAAATCTTCATCAAGATCTGGAAACTGTGCTATAACCAAGATTCACAGCCATTTAGTTACACAAGTAAGTAATGTGTATTTTCAGGACACATTATCAAAAGATACTTAGTGTAGAACAAGATTTGATAACTCTGTGCATGAAGAATAAGTCTGAAGACTAATTCTAACTTTAGGATGTAGAAAGCTAACCTTGCTGTAGCTTAAGTGAAAGCTAATAAACTTGTATAACTAAAAATGCACACTTTCCTCCAGGAAACTTGTTTATCAAAATCTGTGGAGTCTTCATTATTGACTAATAACATGCTCTTCCGCAACCAGTCATACTTATATTAAATTCAACCTGATTTTTGTTGTAAGTTACAAGTATTTTGAGTGTGACTCAACATTGTTTTCTACTTTTAACTTGTACCATAGTAATTACGTAGGGTTTTATTTTGAGTTATGGTTACTTCTATACTTTTGAGATAGAAATGTTTTGAGTATTGTATCTGTGAGTTAGTTCACACTTTAATGTATTTAGTTGTGTGTATCTTGAGTTTTACATTTTTGCCTGGTTTTCTTATATATATTCATTTTATTTATTTCATTTTCCATATATATGCATAAATTTTCATTTGTATCCAGTGTTTTATTTAATTCTATTATTTTGAGCAGTATTGAAATATATTTTTTAATGATTCTGCCTGTTATGTTCAGTTTTATAATTTTTATAAAGTCTTGCACTGTTATCTTTTTCATTCCATGTGTTATGCCTGTATATCATTTTGTTACAGTTATTTCAGTTTTATGTGGAATTCTGTTTACTTTTGGATTGTATTTCATGCCTTATACTGAATTGTACTAAAAGGTGCTTGTATCCTAGTTTTATCTTGTTTATTTTGTGTTAACCTGTTTATTCTGTTTATACAATTTTATTTATTTTACACTGAATAACCCATCATTCTGTTTTTCTTTTGCATTAGTTTTGCATCATATTATTGTTTTTCAGATTATTTTGTGTAGTTTAACAGTTCCAGAGCATTTGTTTATTAAGTTTGTTTATTAATGGAAACCAAGATTTCATCAGTTAAGAGTTAATTTTTGTCACTTAGTACAAATATTAAAGGATTAGACCTATATATGTTCTGATATAGGGAAAAGGGGAGAGTTAAGAACTGTAAAATTTTTACCCTTTTATGAGTTGAGAAATCTCTTTTATTTGGATTTATTCATTTGATTTTTAAGACATTATTTTGTAGGGTTTAATAGATATTCATGTGCACAGTCATCATAACTTGCATCAATTTCAGTGGTATAGCCAAAGTTGAGCTTGGCTGTACATGTGCCTGGATGAGTGATCATAAATTCTTAACCTATAAAAGATATGAAGCATATAAAAGTAGTTTGGTGCAGTAGGGTTGAAACAAACTGTGAAGGGGAGGACACAAATAATCAATGAGCTGACGGAATCATATATTAGTACATAAGTAAGTTTAGCATTTAGTGTGCAGGATTAAAGTATCACATCTAATTGTTTATAAAATACTGTTGTTTTGATGTAATTATGTATAATGCAATGCCAGAAAATATTACATTTCTTTGGCGACATACTCAAGCAGATTCTACATAAATATGAAGTGACCAGACCAAAAAGTTGTCTGCAAAGTGAGCATGACCTGTGGTACCCAAGCAAATTAAAAATATTTTTCTATTCTACTGATCAATCTTTTTATCATAATTAGGTTGTGTACCAGAGATAGCACTGTTTCCATTCCATAAAGTCTTTACTCTTTTGGTCATGATTTTCTATCAAATCTCTCTTGGTGTCTGGGTTCATAAACAAGTGAAGGGATGGTATAAGGGTTTGAGCAAGTTAGTATGAAGTACGAGTTAATCTTCCCTAAAATATGTAAAATGAGAAAGATGATCTAGAATTGTGAGATGTTGTATTTAGATTTGGTCTGATTTAACCCTTTGAAAAAAGCCTACTTACTCTGTAAATAGGTTATGTAACGTTTGTGAAATTTCTTTATTAAAATGAAACCTGGGGCTTGATTTTAATGGTTGCCCTAGATGACTAAATACTTCCTTGGACAGCCAACTTAAACCCCTGTGTTGTCTGATGGACTACTAGTGCCCTGGAACAGACCTGTACTCAAAACAGCATCACAATAAGGTGTCAAAAATTAGTTGCATAAAGATGCAAAATAAACATTAATTGTATTTTTTGAAAATGAATAAATAAATAATTTTTTTTTTTGACAACCAATACAGCCTTCCAGACAACCTCTGATCAAAGTCAGATTGTCCTAAGTGCAATCTGGAAATTTCCTTAAACCGATTTCTGAAACCAGTTGATGAAATTGTTTGAAATTTGACAAAAACTTTCCTAAAAGTATGTAGTTTCAGAATAATTAAATATTTTTTTCTATTAAAAATGCGTTATAATTATAGTTTTGGACTCAGGAGGGTCAAACCCTTTCAATTGATGTATTTGACCATGCCCAGGGTCTCGTAGATTAATTTACTCTAATCCTTCCTGAAAGAATTTCAATTTGAGGGTAGGCTAGTAGAGATCCTAATAAGTAATAAAATTGAATCAGCTTTACGTGCACCCCACACTTGGTATTGATGGGGCACAAAAATACAGGTAATAAAAAAGAAAAAAGGTCTCGTAGATTAATTTCTATCATCCTGCCTAAAGGAATTTCAAGTGCCATGGTTATTGAGGATTCCATCTTGTTTATCTTGCAGTTTTCACATATCATTTGCATAATATCTAGAACCTCCTATATGAAATTCAAAAGATTTTTTTAAGTTTTGTTATCAGTTTTCCCTACCATCTCACTATCATCAATGTATAGTGTAATGAAATGCTTAAAGTTAAGAAATAGAAATATGTACATACCTTTTGACTCTTCATTGAATAATATTAAAATATCTTCTTCAGTTCATGTGTGTAATTTCATGTCTTTACCTTTTCACTTATAGTTTATTTTTAATGTTTTATTTTCTATTCCTGTTTTTTACTGTTCATTATTTATATCAACACATGTTGGAGGGTACCCAAGGGTGATAAACAGGGTATGAATGGCAGTGATACTTTAGCCTCTGGCAAAATATCGTTTGGTAATGTACTCCTTGTGGAGTGATGCGAATCTTTTGCTATTTTATAAAAATTATTAAACCTTTCAAATAAAACATAAATAATACAGAATTATCTAAAATATAAAAGTAAAAGCTAACTACAATTTAACTGTCTATCATGGGCAAAGTTCGAAATTGTTTGTAGCTCATGAACCACATGACAACAAAACTGAAGTTTTTATAGCTTTTGGAAAAAAAAAAAGAAGGAATAAAAATTAAAATAGTATAAAATTTGGAACTATAACGTACTTGATAGTAATAATAATTTCATTAAAATACATTGGTAGTAAAGTGGTTTAATTAAACTTTGAATGTAACTGTGTAACATGCAGAAAGGAGCTTAAAAAGTGTCATTGTCAAAAGGTTAATAGTGTGGTTTCAACAATACTTTTGTGTTTGTTGTGTAGTGAAGGCAGTGTTAGAGTAAGAACCTGAGCACATTTTGATAGTTTAAGTTCATGTGTTCCCAAGAAACTATTTTTCTTTCTTTTATACATATGTTTGAGTTTTCTTTGTTATCTGTGTTGATTTTATTCTTTGAAGTAAACCCTCTCATCTTTGCAATACTTACCTGTTAGTTCCATTTTTATATGTAAAATACTCTACTGTGTTTATCAGCGTTGTAAATGTTAATTAATTTTTTGCTTACATAAAACTACAAATCAGTACATTATGTTTTTTAGATTTTTGAAAAATTGTGTGTTTATTAGTAGTTTTAATGCATCTTTTGTAGTAATGTCTTGGGTTTTTCTGCAAATTGATGTGCGGTACAGCTCCAAACATTTGTCGTATATTCAGGTTCCAATTTTAAATTACACAGTTAGAAATAAGTTAACATATGAGACAATAAAGTTTAGCATAAATGTAGACCAACATTAATTTATGGTAATAGAATGAAGACTTGTTTTTGTTCATTTTGTAACATGTAATCAAATATTGGGAAGTTAAAATCAAGACATCAGAAGACCTAGGGGTACAAAATAAGATGAAAGTGTCAATTGTTTATGCTTGAATTCATTCTTGATTTATGATTTCTTTTAAGAGGTATACATTATATATAAAAAGTGTAAAACATATCTTAGATATCCAAAGCTTGACAAACATTTTATCTTGCTTTTGTTTTAACAGAATTTTCAAAGTTGAATTGCTTAACAGATTCAAATATCACTTTGGTTTCAGATTTGTTATCCATATTCAAGCTCTGATAGTGTTTTCTAAATAAAAATTTATATGAATGTCATTATAATAAAAACAAACCATTCAAAGCCAGCCCTGATCATTCAGATATTTACCAAGCCTTTCCTTAAACACCCTTAAATTAACTTCACCTACAACATCTCAAAGCAACCCATTCCAAAAGCTAACCACTCTTTGAAAAATGAAGCTGTCTTAGGTTAAAATAACTCCTACCCTGCAAGTATGTGTCCCCTAGTCTTATCATTCTCAACATTAAATACAATATATATGACAACCTTTCCATCCAGATATCATCTTAGTAGTCCTCCTCTGAACCCTTTCCAACAATTCAGTGTCTTTTCTCTAGACAAGGAGCCCGAGACTGAACACAGTACCCCCATAATTGGCCTAATCAATGTCATATATAATGAAATTATAACATCTTTAGCTTATGTTCGATGATTCTATAGGTACATCCTAAAATCTTGTTTGTTCTACTGCAAGTAAGAGTACATGGCTTGGATGGCTTAAGAGACTAATCAACCAGAACACCAAAGTCTTTTTCTTCCAACATTATTAAGTTTATTTATATCATAGTTATACTCATTCAAATTATGATATACCACATGTATTACCAAGCATTTATTACAGTTAAAAGCCATCTGCCATTTATTCACCCAACTCACCAAATAATCCAAATCCTTTTGTAAAGCAGCAGCATTTTCCTCATGGCCAGCAATACCTAAAGCTTTAACCTTCTTGCCACGGGCAGGTCAAAGTGTGCATGTCATGACTTTTAAGATAGTTGCAATCAAAATTGAATTAAACTACCTTTTTAGTACTGTACAGAAATATACTTGTCATCAAAACATAGTTAATAAACCAAATGTTAATATCATATACGTTTTAAGTTCTTTATCTTATAAGGAAATATTTCAAAAACCCTTAATCTCCCCTAGTATGAGAATTGTGACATTTGAGAAGTACAGAATATAATGTAAAGTACTCATTATAATATAGAATTTACTAAGACAAAGCATAATTTTTATAGCCTTCAATCTTAGTTGCTTAGTCATAAACTAGAAAATTGTACCTCCTTGCCATGCCCACCTCACATCATCTCTTTCACAAATTAACAATAGTTCTCTCTGATGTTTTATACTATATTATGTATAACTGATAGAAAGTCAAGGTATTAAATCATGTATCATATTATGTAGTTTTCAGTGTAATGTCTATTTTGTCTTCAGTTTGAAATTTTCTCTCCCAGTCTTCAGATCAACAAGGCTAAGGTAAGGTTTAAAGGCTCTTATGCTAAAGTTAGAAAGCCAGAAAAGTGTGATTGTTTTAGGACATTGTTTGCTCTGTGCTTGTTATTATTTTGTGTACTTGGATCATTAGTATGTATATTAAAAAAAAGTGGGCTTAGTTTCATCAACAGTCAAAAGCAAAAACAAAACAACCCAGATAAGTATTATATTTCTTTACTTATTTGCATAAAAGTAACTAAAATCTAAAAATTAAAGCACTGAGTGATTTACAACTTTTGTGATGGGAATATTAATTAAACATAGCTCAAAGGCCAATAAAACAGTGAAATTAAGTATAAACAGATGTATACTGTTACAAACCTTAAGCTATTTCAGATATATAGTTGTAGTTTCATGTTACAATTTACAGCCATTCTAGAAAGAAAAAAAGCAGTTCAAATTTATTTCATATTTTTTATGGTGGTTACAAAGTTGGTTATAATGTTAGGGTAGAGAAAATAACAGATATAAAGTTTTACTGAAAAAAAAAGATATTTATTTATTTAGGAGGTTTTAGAGATTATGCATATGAACTTTCACAATTTTCAGATGAAGAAAATATTTTTAGTCTAAACATGAAAATCACTTTTCACTTAGAGCAGTCAACACTCTAACACCATATATTCATGGACAAATTTATAGTAAAAATATTTAATTAAAACGTTTGAGTTTTTATATGCAAAAGACTTGTAATGTTT
Source organism: Limulus polyphemus (assembly GCF_000517525.1). Lineage (NCBI taxonomy): Eukaryota > Metazoa > Arthropoda > Merostomata > Xiphosura > Limulidae > Limulus > Limulus polyphemus. The sequence continues at coordinate 70,416 of NW_013666269.1, forward strand.
ACTGAAAGCTTGCCAAATTTTGTTAAGATAGAGAAAACATATTAAAAGCTATAGTTTAGAAACTCAGATGTGTCACAAACTTGGTTGAATCAACTGAGCCTGTAGCAAAATAATTAATATCATCAACAAATATAAATAAGTTATTGCCCATTCCTTCTTCTTCTATGTTGTTGATGTAAGTTAAAAATAGTAATGCTCCTAACATAAAGGATGTAAAGTTAAAGAAAAGCAATATAAACATGAGAAGTTTAAATTAACTGCATTGATGGGAAATTGGAGGGATTATAGAAGATCAAGAGAGTTTATCAGACTAGAAATTATTAAATTAAAAAACTATGTAAGGGTTAGCTGAAAATATGAACAATAAGGATTTCGTCAAATATGTTAAGGGTAAGCAAAATGTTAAGATGGGAGTAGGACCTTTGAAGGATGACTCTGGTTGGCTAATATCTAATGATTATGAGATGGCTGGGTTGTTAAATGTTACTTTTTTCATTAGTTTTTACTAGTAAAGATTTAAGCAATATCCCTCAAACTGAACAGTTGTTAGATAGAGACCAGGTTGAATAAAATGATCACATTAATTCTGGGCTTGTTAAAAAAAAATAGGAAAATTTAAAGAATGATAAAACACCTGGACCAGATAATATTTACGTAAGAGTTTTGAAAGAGGTTAGGAATTGGATATACGAGTCACTTGCCACCATTTTCTCTTAAGTCCTTGAGTAGGGGCCAGGTGCTAGAAGATTGAAAGTTGGCTAATGTTATTTCTCTTTCCAAGGGAGGTAATAAAAATTGTCCCAGTGATTATAGGCCTGTTAGTCTTACATTAGTGTTGGAAAAAGTTTTTAAAAATCTGAAGAAAGATACTTTGCAAAGTCGTTTAACAAAATTTAAGATTTTTATTGGATAGTCAGCATGGTTTCACTAAGGGAAAATCTTGCCTTTCTAATCTTTTGATAAATACTTTACTGTTTACGTATATGAGGGTACAGTGTAGATGTGGTATATCTGTATTTTCAGAAAGCATTTGACAAGATGTCGTATAAAAGGCTTGTTAAAAATAAAATTCTCTGTAGGTGTTGGGGATAAGTTGACTCATTGAATAGAAAACTGGCTGGATGGAAGAAATTAAAGGGTTGTTATAAACAGAATTCAGTCAAACTGGATTAATTTTACAAATGATGTACCGTACCTCAGGGCTCAGTGTTAGAACCTCTGCTAATTTTGATTTACATCAATAACATAAATAAAGGAATGGTTAACAGATTATTTAAGTTTCCTGATAAATAAGTTTTGGGTGGTGCTGGCTGTGATGAGGATACTACTGACTTACAAAAAGATTTGGATTATTTGGTGAGTTGGGTAAAAAAAAAAAAAAAGACAGACTACACACACCCAAATTATACAGCACAAGCACCTCATGTAATGTGTAAGTTACAAATATAGTATTGATTGTATATATTAAAATTAAAAACAGAAAAAAAAAACTTTTTGAGTTGTGCTCATGCTGTCAACAACCATGTGACTAGAGTCCTAATGTCCTTGTCACCATGCAGAGTTATTCATGTGACGTATGTTAGGAGGATTATATAAGCTCTGGTGTCCTACTGTGATTCAGACTTTTTATTGATGATCATGCTATTAACTTTGCTCACTGTTACTTTAGAAGTTGATGTTTACCACTGCTGCAAATGTTTCTACCAATATCTAAACTTCTTATGAGGCCTTACTCATGTAATCTGCCTCTAGCATGCAGTTCATGAATAACAACAACTGCAAAAAAAACAAAAAACATTTGCACTGGGTGATCCCAGTTGTCTTCCCTGTAGTTAGCTTTTAAAAATTAGTGGTAGTGGAAGATAGCCTTAGTAACTTTACTATAACAAAAACATAATGAGAAAGTTTGGTGGTAATATTCTGATTACTTGGATAGCTGGAATATTTGAAAATGTTAGTAATATTAAATCCTAATTTGGATTAGTTTTGTGAAAGTCAATGTAATCAGAATTTTGAATAATTGTTTATTGAAGTAATTGGAAACACTAATTTGGATTAATTGACTGGGTGACACTGTAAATGTTGCTCATAGATAATCAATTACATTTCCCAGCTCTAATAAGTTACCTAATTTTTCTAAATATTATTCAGGAGAAAAAAAAATACTTTGTAATCTTCTTCAGCTGCAGCTCCTATGTTTTTGACATCTTCAATCATCATATGTTATTATGAAGTACACACACATGCACACACTTTTGAGCTAACTTTAGAGATTGTTTGCTTTGAAAGAGCTGACTAGTATTTTAGTATTTGACTTCTGGTAGTCATTTCTATTGAGACAACCAGCAAGTAATCTGATCTTACCTCCCTCATCTAATTCTCAGTTGATGTCTGCTACTTCTACTCATTCCATTTCATCCTCTCAAGTGGCCAAAATTACTAATAATTGATACTTAATTGCTTTTGTTCTGGACAAATCTCCCATCTAAACTGTTAAAGGATTGTATTGGATCCTTGGATTTGGCTGATCCTTCAGTCAAGTCTTAATGTCTTCTTCTTCTTCTTCCTTCTAATCCATTTGCTTACACATTCTGGATGAAGAAGTGGTATACCTTCTTCAGAAAGGAACAGTCAAAATGTATTTATCATGATTCTTCAGGTTTCTACTCCTATTGCTTTGTGGTTCCAAAGAGATCAAGAGATTGGAGATCTGTTTTAACTCTTATTTCCCTAAAGACATCTCATTTTAAAGTCCCCCAATGGGACAGTGGTAAATTTATTGACTTGCAGCACCAAAATCCTGGGATCGATTCTCCCCGGTGAACACAGCAGATAGCTCAATGTGGCTTTGCTATAAAAAATGATCACCCAACCTCATTTTAAAATGGGAAATATATATTTGTTATGAAAGATCCCTCATAATGACCATTGGATAATTATAATGGTGGATGTAAAAATTTCTTATATTCATATCCCTATTTGTCCATTATCCTGCAATTTCTTCATTGCCCTTCCCTTCAACTGCATCCATATTCCAGTATTTGCCGGAATTTTACCATTCTTTAGATATTAATTTTTACTTTTACTTGAACCAACTGGCTTATTCTAACACTTCTGTTTGTTCAGTCAAACACACACACACACACACACACATGATGACTTGACCACCCAGCTGGCTACATCTCTTGTGTGAGTAATCCATATATCTAATTCCAATTTTAATACCAACACAGTAGTTTAGATGACACAGTTCAAGATGAATTTCATCCATTTTCTGTGATGTTGCAAACTTTAGAGTCTCATGTTTTCCACACCTACTGCCAAAGATATTTTTTTTTGCTTTGTGAACAATGTGTTTATTTGACAAAGTCACGCCCTTAGGGTGCACTCACATCCAACAGCACCCCTTTCCAATTGAATCTTGCTTCTTAGTGGTGTGTGACATGAGAAGCATTGTTATGCAGCTTGTTTCTTCAGTTTGGGTTACATCAAAGTTGTGGCAGCAGAATCTCTTTTTCATCCTCATTCTAAAATCCTTCATCTTTTCCTAGATGCTTCTCTCTCAGTTCAGATGCTGTGATGGAGAATTGGTATCCCTCAACAGCTCATTTCATGCATTAGAACATTGAGTTGTTTGCCATGCTTGTCTTAAATTTCTGCCCCTTTTACATCATCATTCTCTGTGAGTTCACACAGACAATTCCACAGTTGTAGCTTTTATCTTCAGTTAGGGTTGTATTTGTACTACCAGCATTTGCTTTGCTGCAGTTTCATTGATTTCTTGGGTTCATTCTCAACTTGCTTAGGCCTGAAACATTGTGTCAGATTAAAGTTTTCCTAGATTTTATTACCAGCATATGTTGTTTATTTCTACCTCAAGTAAATTGCCAAATACAGTTAATCACAGTACAGGATTCTTCATATTACTTCCCTTTTGCCAGCCTAAATCATGATTTCCTCCTTTTATATCAACTTCACAGGGAGCCAGTCCAATTACCACCATGTGATCATGTTCGGCATTCTCAGTCATTCTTTTTTTTCCCAGTGATGTTCAATTTCTGTGACTTATAGCTGGCTTTTGTTTAGATCTTTGTCCAATAAAACAGATTCTCTTTCTGAGAGGCTTGATTATTAACCCATTTTTGCTGAAAATTATTCGTCATTGCTTTTCAATCTTCTTGCCTTCCAGATTTGATGCATTAAACATTGTATATTCTGTACCTTCAACTGCTTAAGAGTTTGCTTCTGTTTTACATATTTGTTCCATGATCATGGCATCATGGGTATCAGCTTCTTTCTTTGCTGGTCACAGGGCTGCTTTACTTGTTCAGTGGCATTTTCTGAGCCTATCATTTTAATGACCCAAGTTTTGACACATTTTCCTTAATGTGGAAACATTTATCGAAAAAACACAAAAAACTTTCTTCTTATAATATGAGACTCGGGGTTTGAATAGATTCATCCATTAGGACGTTTGCTTGTTACATACACCCTGTGATTGTTCTAGCTAACATTTTATCCTCTGCATTTTGCTCCACAAGAATGTGATATCCCTGGAAGTGGTCAGAGAATACTACCTTAACTGTTGATGCCTCGGTGGCTGTGTTTCCAGTCTTGCACATTCTTGTGTAGCAAGCACTGAGATGATCATTCTCAGTGTAATGTCTTATAGCTCAAACCATGATGGGGAGTAAAACCTTTATTTTTATCTTTCATAACCTATTAGTCTGTTCCATTTGTACTATCCTCATGTTTTAGACCCCATCCAAGGATCTCTATAGGCCTTTTTAATTCTCCCTGGCTGATCATTGACTTGGCTGACCATCTCCAATATATAGATATAGGATGCTTAGCCTCAGGAACATGCCCATTGTTCAGTTATTACTCATCTACTCCTTCAGAACTGTTCCACTTCCTGTTCTGCCATCTCATGTGACCACACCTGAGAATGTGATGGCTTGATAGGTACATGCTATCTAGCGAAACCACAGCCAAGGGAACTGGCTTGGATTTTTCCAAGCCCGTTCCCTTGGCTGTGGTTTCGCCAATTAATTAAAAGGTGTCTAGGGCAATGAAATACCTGTTCAAGAATATTTTTTTTTCTTAATGTCTTTGTTAATGTCTGTGTTGTCTCACAGTGTCTTATGAGGCTAGGCTGCACCATTTGTTTCTTCCATGAATCCAGTCTGTTGACTTTTACTTTGGTTCTTGATTCTATTCAATCCCTACTTGATCACATCTTTCATTTTTCTTGGTTCTAGGCTGTTACTGTCTGTTTTGGTGACTCAATGGTCCTATTACTGTCTTCAGTTTCTTTCTCCATCTCATTGGGAGTATTCTGAATTTTCATATTTCAAAGGTGTTTGTTTTTGTTTTCCATTGAATTTTACATTTTTTAGAATTGGATTAAAGTACAAACTATTATTTATATCTTAAACACATTCTTGCCCACCTCCCCACAACTGGTTGATAAATGCTTTCCATCAAGACTGCAACTACAAGATTTGTATTATAGCAGGAAAGCAGAACTTGTGTTCTGGATTCACAACAAATCACATGGGAGAGTAGAGAACTCTAGGGGTAAGTTAATACATATACTGTGTAGTGTCAAGGACATTCAGAACTTGTCATGTGGCTGAAAGCAACTCAAAGAAGAAAAGCTTTTTGTATTTAGTGAATTAACTACCTGTTTGAAATTCATCTTAATTCTGAAAATGTTAATTTTACATTCTGGGTGCAATTCAGTGGTAGTGTATATCTGTAATATAGATGTTATGAATGGTGCAAACTATTTGATACAGATGTCTACATTTTCATGAAAATCTTAAATACTCAGTATAGAAGATAATTTGTTTGAACTATCTGATAGTGTAATATTTTTACCTTTGTAATGAGAAAATCAATAAAAATATTTTTTTCTTTAATATGAAACATTTCAGATGGTGCACCTGATCCGAAAAAGCCTGCTGCTGTGAATGATCGTGAGTGTATTTCTGTTTCATTATTTGCTACATGACAGTATCATGTTTTTCTGCGTACAACCAAACTGTATTAGTTTACAGTAAACAAACTGTCTTTAGTCAAACATTGCAAATACAGAATGCACTATAAATTGAGTAGTAGTCTTTTTTTTTTTGTTAAACAGGTGATACTCATTGCCAGTATGTTGCTTCAGTTTTACTGATGAAAACTTTGCATGTAGTATTTACTTTAAACAAAATTATAAAAGCATATAATTGTTTAGTGTTTCAAAATTTCATCCAAAAATGTCTTAGAAAGTCTGGCTCATAGGAACAGTTAACCTATTTATTATCATAAGTATGCTTACGTGTGTGCAGTACCCTAATATCACTCAGTGAAGCTTTGTATTGTCTTAGGTGTGGAAAATGGCTTAATATAGTTTTTATTCTTTTGTTTGCTATGTTATGAATGAAAAACGTCTTAAAGTTACATTTGGTAACAGCCTCTGTTATTAATTATGCCTTGCTCTTGATAGTTGACTGCTCAGAATTATGGTTCTAAGTTGGTCTTATTGCAGGTATTGTTACCTGGTGTGAGTTTGTGCATTTTCATATCAGTTTGCCCCACTGATAGTGCTCAAAATTGCAGTTTTCTGTTGATCTTGGTGTGGTGTGTGGTTTGTTTTTTAAAGTGAGTTGTCTATAATTTCAACAACAATTTTCTTTATTACCCATTCAAGCCATTTCCAAACTGTTTTACATTAAGTATTTGAAAAACTTTTATGTGTGAATGTTTATTTATATTTTAATTATGGCTGTTTGACAAGAAAAAGACAATCTAACTATGTAATGTATGCTTTTAAGTGCCTCATTTCTTCAGGCTTAAAATATTGGCTGTCATCAACATATTTCACATAATTTTTTGTTAAAATATCTTGTAAAAAAATACAACTAAAAATTTCATAAAGCGAACTTTTTTTTCACTTTTTTTTTTTTTTTACATATATTATCACTATTGCATGTGGCTGCACATCAATCCTTTACATTCATCACAATTATAGTAGTTTGAAATAATACAAATTGCAATGCAATCATTAATAATCACAAGTTGATTTTCACAATTTAATTTTTGTTCATCAACACATCAGGTTGATCTTTTTTTACTTATATTTAACATAAAATCAGACTATTCCATTCTTCCATGGGAATGATTTCTGAACAGTTAGGTCACCTGCAAAAATGATTTTTTTCATCTTAATTTTCACTCATTGCTTTCATTTTTACTTGTACTTTATAAATTCCTTACATCATGGCTATGTTGTATTTACTAAAAATGTTGTTTTTTACACGAACAATTGAACTTCTTTCACTTGAGTAATGAGTTCTGCTTTTCATTGTCTTTCATTATATTATAAATTCAGAACTGTAACCGATATTAACCCTAATGTTCATCATCATTATATCTGCCAACTTGTAAATATTTAATAAATGTTATCCAATTTGTGTTTTATTTTACATATTCTCTTCAAAAATGGTTAATTTTCACTTTTCATCAGTAACATTGATACAAAGCAGAGTTGTTTATTCACAAGAAATAGAAGTGTCTTTGACTTTCTCTGTGTAGGTGGTAATTTTCATTATAAAAATTAATATTTTTCCATAACTTTTTGGAGTTCTTTAATGGTGACCCATTCATTTATTGTTAGAACTGTTTTAACGTGGTAATCTTTACAACCATCTTATGTGTTACAATTCCCTTGTCTTAATTCTATACATTAATGCAATTTGACTCCAAGCAAATGATAAGGACTAAAATTAAATAAAATTGCATCCATATAGGTTTTGTCAACAGTTATAGCATCAGTATTAAAATTACCACTTTCAGTATTTATCCAAAGTATTATTTAAAATTAGAAAAATTGTCATTTTCTTGTCAAAAATACATAGATATCTTGGAGTAAATATTATAAAAACGCTTTTGGTATATTGTATACATAGGATTATTTACTAAAACAGCACTTCTACTACTCCTGTAAATTATTGTGCTTAACATTTTCAATGCGGTATGTATTTAACCATCTTACAATGTGCATGTCACAACTTTTCAACCTTTTACAAAGCGAACCTTCTGAATATTTTTTACTATTATTGTTTTTCTTCATCTTACCTTATATAACCTAATAAGTTTATAATTTTTACTTCTTAGATACTTTTATAACAATAAATAAAAAATATACTTAAAAAAACAAGAAATATAGCAATAACTTTGACCTCATTTTTTTATATTTTGCGGTCATTTTAAATAATTCTTATTTACTTAAATAGTGTACCTAAGGATACATTAATAACAAGCACAAAGTAAACAATGTCCTATAACTATTATAATTTAATTGGCTTTCTAACTAATATAAGAGATGCTTAAGATAATTCCCTTAGGTGCTCAATATGAATACTGAGAGATAAACTTTCAAACTGAAGCTGAAATTGACGATACTCTGTACTGAAAACAGTGTAGCATTATACATCATTTGATAGATTAAAACTTTGCCTTTCTATTGGCTATAAATGTTATAAAATATCAGAAAGAATAATTAGCAATTTGTAGAAGAGAGTATGTAACAGGTTTAGTGTGACAAGTGTGTCTGATTTTCTAGTTTATGGCTCTGTAAACAAATAAGATTGAAGACTATAAGAATTATGCAGTAAAGATATTGTATGTCTGCATACAACAATTTTTCTTTCTTGTCTGTTTCAGGCTTGTCCTCAAGCAGACAGTAGAATTCCACTACTATAGGGTTATTATACCAACACTCACTACATTTATAAGGTTTTCCCCCCCCCCACCCCATCACTAAAATCGTAATT
>NW_013666269.1:80240-89560 GCF_000517525.1 Limulus polyphemus
GTAGCCATTCTAGAAAAAATAGGGCGTAATGTATATTTGTTTCCTAATTTTTTATGGTGATGACAAGATTGGTCATATCAACCAAACCCGTACAGAGATTCGTTACTGAAAACAACAGATAAGATATATAAAGTTTTTTCGTAAGAAACATATGATAACTATCTGGACATTATAAAGATTTTTTTGTGTGAAATTTGAAAATTTTCTGATGCATTAAAGTATTTTTAATCTTAAAATGAAAATTACATTGTATGTTAGATAGGCAACATGCAAAAACAAGAAAAAAGCCATGAGAAAAACATTGCTTTACAAACCTTATGACTTAATAAAAAAAATTTTTATATCTGGCATATGAAAGCCTTGTAATGTTTACTGATAATTTGCCAAATTTCATGAACATACACTTATTAATTTAAGAGTTATAGCATGAAAACTATAACAATCACAAAATGGTTATGAGGTTGGTCCTAGGAACCAAACTCATGCTGAAAGAGTTAAAGGAAAGCTTGATAAGTATTTGGATGATAATGGTTGGCTGATGTTTTAAGTTTTTAGTTTACTTTAGTGGATATGACAGTCTAGATGGACTAAGAGGTCCCTTGTTATCCTTTAAATGTTATCCAATCCCGTAGTGAGAGGGATAATATTATACAACTTTTAATTCTAAAATGAAATATTTAAATAAATTTTTAATCTTTATTTATCTGTGTTGTGTGATATATGTTTGCTCCAATTTTCCTATTTTCTGTTTCATCACCATTCTGTAATGTCATGAAGTTAACATAAATTAATCATTATAGTGTAGATATTTCTAAGTCATAGCATAATTTCTATGTCCCTCAATTTTTTGTTTTGTTTTAAGAGATATAAACTAACAAATCAGAACCACTTGCCATATATTTCTATCGCATCCAGTCTTTGAAATTTCCAGTAATTCTCTGTGATGATTGCTATTACATTAGTTATAGCCAGTAGAAAGACTGTTTTGATTAAGTAAATCACAAACATTGCTACTTTGTTCTCAATAGAAGTTTTGTCATTTTGCATATAGTTTGAAAGCTGCTATTGCCAGTTCAGATTGAGCAAATAAAGGAATTATTTTGTTGCATTTGTGTTTTAGTTAGAAAGCTCCATTAAATTATAATAGTTTTAGAATATTGCTTGTTTTGTGCATTTCATTATTAATTGTTCTTCAGTACATATTTGAAATTAAAAGTATTTAATTTATCAGTACCATCATAATAACAAAAAATTGGGTTTAAGTTTCATCAGTGAGTTGACAGCAAATAATTAAAATGTCAAACATAAGTACTAAAATTATTGTTTTTGTTTTATTTTTGTTGTTAGATTTTGTGTATGGGCTTGATCCTTTACAGTTGGTGTCTCTGACATGATGGCAGTCAATTTTAACAATAAATAAATAGCACACAGTGCACTTGGTTTAAAATAATATATTAAAACAAGCCAAACATAGATATAAATGTTCGTTACACTGTTGCTAATCGCACTTGTATCCAGAGCTTTAAATAATGTTCTTTTTTTATACCAGAGTTCACACAAGCTGGTTCAGTTACTTTAGTTACTTTAGGACAAAATTTAGCAAGACAAAATATTCTGCTTGCTGTGTCATTATAATACAGTCTGTGATAATTTCACTTAAAAATCACCATTATATAACTGTTGGTCACTACAATTGTATCCAGAGTTTTAAATAATTCTTTTTGTGTGTGTGTGGCAAAATCCACACAAGCTGATTCAATTACTTCAGAACCCAATTGACAAGACAAATTATTTCTTCTCTACTCTGTTATTACAATACAGTCTGTGATAATTTCACTTTCAGTTTGAAGGGGTTTGAATGAATACGAAGAATTCTGCACTTCTACCTAGTATTGTTACAGGGATAAATAACTTATTAGTTTATATTTTAATATAATTTTGTATGCATTCGTTATTACATGTTTAGATTAATATGAAGCAATACTGTCTAATAGGTTATTTTGAATAATGTCTTGAAAGAAAAACTTGTAATAATTATTTGGTGCATAAAAGAAGTTACAGCTTTGTCATTATGTATATGTGTAAAAATGTACAAGTGCTATATGTTGATTCTTGCCTCTTGCCTGTGTTATTATGAAGGGATGATGCAAATGCCATCCCTACATTTACTTCCTTTTTTAAAAAGTTTTTCTTTACTTGTTAGCTATGTTCTTTGCGACAGCAATACCAAGTGTGGGGTGCATGTGTCCCTGATTCGATATTATTAAACATCAGGATTTCTACCAACTTACCCTCAAATCTAATTGTAAGCCCAAAGTAGCTCATCGTCTATTTTGTGTGTGTACAAGATAATACTTATAAAAGTGGATATCCATTTGAAACTATGTCACCTCAGTGAAATTTGTTGACTCCATTGTTTTGATTTTCGAGTTAATGTAATAAAAAAGAAGCAGAAGAAAGAAGAACAAGAAATTCAAACTTTTTGCTATGATATTTACAGACATTCCCAAAACTTGTGACTCAATCATTACATAGATATTGTTATAAAAGGAAACACTGTATAGTATTGTGAAGTTATGATGACCTGTTGAGGAGATATTTAAGATACCATTTTGATGATTTTGATGCCATTCCTAAATATGCAGTGTGCTATTGCCTGCCTTTTTGCATACTACTATAAGTCCTACTGTACTTATGAGATATATACATATAAACACACACAAGCATAAGAAGATGAATACTGATAAATGTTAGTAAAGAATGACATTAAATGTTAGTTGAAAACATAAGATCAGGTTTCTAAATATATTTTAGTTTGTCTTTATTGATGACTGTAGAAAAATCAAGATAACTATTTAGTTATAAAACTTTAATATCCGATGTGACAATATGTTTAAAAAAAATCTGAATTAAAATTATTTGTTATATATCACCTTATAAACTTTCATTTAGGCTCTTTAGTATTTATGTAAAATTTGTTTAACTATATAATAATTATACAGATCCCTATAATCACGCATTGATAGAATACCTATGGAATAAAAACTGTTAAACATTGTAGCATACAAGGCAAAAAAAAATGCTAATTCTTTCAGTGTTATAACTCTTCATGAAAGTTTCTGGAGTGAGTGATAGTCAAATCTCAGTTTGTGAAAAGTGATTCAGAACATGGTAGATTTTTGTTTTTTGGCCAAGGACCTTATTTCCTTTTTTACTCTTTTATTATTCACTTTTGTATATTCACTTTCTCCCTGTCTCCTATACTACTTTTTGTTTTCAGACCATTGGCTATCCCTTTACCTTGTGGCTATTCACCTACACCATGGTTGCTTTCTTGAATGTTTTAAAGAAGACTATTTAGGTGAAAATTAGGCCAACTACTCTTTCTTTTGAAATATTCCCTGATCATATTATGATATTGCATCAATAAAATATAATAATTGCCATTTAGAGCTGTGTTTTTAGAGATAGCTCATTGATATTTTATCTCCTCGTTTTATTTTCCCTGTACTGCTTGTTAAGGTCATTCACGTAATGTTCAGTGTTGGTTAGGGGGACAATGTTTGGTATTGGCTAATAAAATAGTAACCCAGGCAACACAGTGACCACTTGTCTCCAACTGTATACACTGACTGCAAGTAAAAAGACATTTTATTATGACAATTTGTATTTGGTACAAATGTTGGAAACATGGCTAAAAACAAAAGTAAGTTTCCTCAGTCTTTCTTTTATTTTATCAAAGTTTATAATGTTAGAAAATGCACGATTATGTTGTTTATTCTGATATTGTTTTACAAAATTACGTAGTTTAACCTCACAAATACAAATAGTTTGGATTAATGTTAGTTTTCATTATGTAATATAAAAATATTTAAAAAAACAATAGTTTATAAATGCTTTCTATATTCTGCAGTTATTTTATTGTATTATTAAGAAAAATAGTTTTAGTTAAAAAATAATAGAATTGGGACTTTTTCTGATTTACGATCTGTTTCGATTGTAAAGAATTTTGTGTGGGGTCAGCTGAGCTGTTTCTATTACTTATTTACTACACAGAACTTCTGTATAAGATATATTTGTAATTGTTTCTTCCAACATTGTGCACCCTGTTTCCTGGAGTGTTCCTTTGGCTGTTAGGTGAGAAGTATGAGATCCTTGTTATTATGGCAGTCGTGTTAGTTTTTACACATTGATTTGAAATTGGACGAAAACACTTTTGGTGCAGAACCACTTATTTTTCAGTTCACGGTCAAGATGTGCAATGAACCATAAATGTCAAGTTTTTTTATTTTTTACTCGTGATCATACAAACTATTTATGTGTGAAGACTTTACATGTGTTTATAGTTTTATATTATTTATCTTCAGTTCACACATTTTGAAGCTATCTTTCAAATACTGAAATCCTCACAGAAACCTATGTACAACATCAGTTAGCTGTGCTAAAGTTTCAGTTTTTAATAACTGATTTTACACAGTTTATGAAATACAGATGAGTGGTTTGTTTTTTGGTTCATAGAATGTTTACTATATTATAGAAGTTTTATTAGTACAAATATTAGTAAGAAACCCAACAAGTGGTTTTATAAAACAAGTCATTACATAGTTAAGAATATTCCTGCATTTTGAAATCAGTTGTAAATAAATCTTGGGAATTTTATGTTTTATGTAATTGTAATTATTTGTTATTTGCCAAATTTCTTCAGTCCCCAAGAAGTGCATGTTTTGAGAATTCTTGACAGTTTATCCTTTTTTTCATTTATCTATAATCGTGTTGGTTTCCAGTGGTATACTACTAAATAGACCAGTGTTACCATATGTTGGAGAATGAAATATGCCAGACTCATTGAAAAATTATGCTAAAAATAATGATGTTGTTCCAAATAACTTGTGAAAATATGCTAGAATTATGCTATTTTTCAACCATTTCTTATTGTTTTACTGTTCTTATATGTTCAAATAAAACAAACATTTAATCTACAAGATTCACATTTATTCCAATCCAAGATGTGCCTGAAAGTCAAATCTTGTACAAACAAAAATATACAAGATCAATCAAGTTTTGGAGCCACAAGAGGAGAGAGTAAAAACATAAGCCAAATTCAAGCACTTGGTATCACAAGTGTTTGAAAATATGAAAACACTTAAAAAATTTAATATGACCACATGTTAGCATGATTAAAGTAACACTTTGAGTGACATATCTTTGTTTTCAACATAGCAACAGATGGCTCAAAATTTACACACACTCCTCTCAGTTTGATCTCTTCTTCATTCATTAACTCATTCATCAAGAGTGATTAGTGAGTCTGTTGAATTTCTCAGATTTTTTAAAGTTTACCAAGGAAAATATGTGTTCACAGTCAGCATTTGATATACAAACACTGAGCAAGGCCTTGGTAAATTTTGAGAGAGTGGAATACTTTCCACTCACATGAATTTGATACCAAAATGATTCAGTGTTGATATCTTGAGAAATATAATTATCAACATCGTCACTCAGTAACAATGAATGCCACTCATTGTCAAGCTGTTCCTCCTTTCTAATTATTGTAGAAACCTAGGAAGAAAATTCAGCAATATATACATTTTGTTGCATTTGACAAGTTCTGTGGGATCAGGAATGGATCAGAGAGCAGACAGGGTTGAATCATTAAGGGGTAGACGCTTGTGCAACTGTGTAGTCAACTCCATCAAAAATTGATAGTCAGTATTGTGACAAGGAGTTCAGAAAATTTGATTACTTTGTACTTACAACACATTTCAATGAATTATACTAAATTTATTCCAATTGGGGGCAAAATATTCCAGAATTACGCTAAAATATCAGTAACGCTGAAAATAATGTTAACTGGAAAAATTATCTATAAATTATGCTAAAAGCATAATATTAAACTTGATCTGGTAACACTGAAGTAGACAATGTAGCTATAACTTGGCTCAGGTTACTTGAAACAACTGTGTGAAGAATGGAATATTTCCAATTAGAACTTGGTTGTAGAGGTGATAGCTTTCCCATAGTATGTCAAATGAAACCTGATATCACAAATCACAGTAATCTCACTATGCAGACCAAGTTGGAATTTTTACATATGTAATTGTATATATAATATAAAAAATTGGTAATTTTTATTGCACGATAACTCTAAATTTTGCGAGTGGCATGCATGAACACTGCTAAGAAGGAACTATCAATGTATGCTTGGTTTTCTTTATGGTAACCTAACAAACTGTGTTGCATGATGGCTTACCAGGCTTTACCTTTCATGTGCTTTATGTATTTTATGCTAACTTTCTTCACTTGAACCATTTTGAATATATATTAGAAAGTCCATCTCAAAATATTGGATTATCTGCTGAACTAAACATCAGAAAATAATTCGAGTTTTTATTTTAGCTTCATTTATTTTTAGTATACTCTACTAAGAATATAAATTCAGTTCAAACACCATAAATTTATCCTTATTATATAATATCTAATTTTCATGGGAGATAATACAGATCATATTGTTATGAAATCAAGAATACTAAATATTACATTGATTATTGAATATTAACATAAATTTAATATTGAAAATTTGCCAATTTAAAAATTCTTGGGAAATTGAAAATAATTTAAAGAATGTTGTATGTACTTCAAGTACTATAGTGAAAGAAAGATTTGTACATGGGTTGAGAGAGACTTCATTTTGATTTAAAGCATAGAGTTAACAATTAAAAAATTATTCACAAAGTTGTATCATGTGTCATATCTATTTGTGAATAAAGTGACAACTTGTGCTTTGATAAATATGTAACAAAACAGAGCTTTTATGTGGCTTTCATATCTCGGCTATGGATGCCTGTATTTTCAACTATATTAAGAATTTACTTGAGTAGTTGAAATGAAATTAGCCTTTCTTGAAGGCTAATTTTTTTTCCAATTTAGTATCAGTGTAAGTGAGACATATGCACGTCTTTTACATTATCCACTATCATTGTTCTATCAGTACAATTCTAATGTGTCTATAAGAACGGAAAAAGATTTGCCACGGCAAAACATAACCCAAGAGTTGGTGGTGAGTACTTTTTACCAGCTGCCTTCCCTCTAGTCTATCGGTTAAATTTGATATAGACAGTTCAAATAGCCCTTGAGTATCTGTGCATGAATATCTAAAAAATAAAACCCTTTATGTACTTGCAAATTACATTCCCTAATCTGTTAATTGTGATATGACTGCAGATCAAATTCAGTTAATTTCGGAAGTAAATTATTATGTTATGGAAAATTCAACTTCATGACATTATAAAAATATCTTTCTTCATAGTGATAAATAATTGCGTTACTAATATATTCATACACCGTATATAATGTTAACTTATTTCCAAGTACTAAATACAGTTAATAAACTTGTATTTGAAAAGAGGTTTTATCAACATATTAAACTTTGGATCACTTGATTAAGGTCATATATTAATTTAAATTGTGCATTCTTTGTTTTCTAGAACATATTCTTACATAGACAACTAACTGACACATAGTAGATTATTTTCATGTGATAAGTTATGAATAGTAAACCAAAAAATAATGGAACTTTGAAAAATAATTAATGTTTAAGTTAAGTTTAAATAAATTAGTAGTAGTTTCTTTAAAACAATCTGTAGAAAAATGTTTATACTTAGAACTTTATGTTAACAATAAAGTAATAAGACTAAAATCCATTTAAAATCAAAGTAATTTAGTATATTTAATGAATTTGATAAAACAAGTGCAAGTGTAAATTATTCTACTGCATTATGCTGATAGTTGTTGTACCCATTCAAAAAATCCTTAGTCATAGTCTTCCTTACTATTTCAAATTTTACACAAACTGAAAAGGAATGTGTGTGGTTTACCATGAAAAGGTCTGCTAATGTACCTATTATAGGATTGCACATTGTACATTTGATACAAATTTTCAAAGAAGTCCCAGTATTTTCACATGGATAAATTTTCTGTTAAATATTAATAATGTTTTTGCTTTTGTAAAAATCACCAATGGCTGTTTTAACACTGATATTTGTTTAAATTGTGACTTTTTGTTTTGTAAATTCCAGTTCTTGTTTCAGATTGTTTCCAGGGTGCTGATTTTATAACTTGGGTGTAATACTTAAGCTATATTTTCTTAAATTATAACAATGTGGTATGATTTAAGCATATAAAGGTAATTCAAAGCTAATAAGATCTTTAATTATTTTTCAGCATTTGGTGCTCAATTAGCAGCAATGAAACAGCAGATTAGGTAAGCTTATTGAAAATATTCACATACTTTAAAAGATAAGCACGTTTCAATAATGAAAACTGATATGATGAGTTTAGAATTTATCTTACTTAGTGTGGTGTAGATTATTCAGCAACTGTGTACCATTTTCTCAATAACAAACCTATATGTATATATATAATATTCAAATGTCTGTCTGTCACACCCTGTATCTCCTGAACAGTTAATCATAGAAAAATCTAAATTGTATATCAAAATTCTTCTTTTCAACAGCACATTGTAGAAAATATATTCATTTTTTTGCAATTCCTAAATTTTCATATCGATATCACCATTAGTCTGTCAGTCTTTTTATTCACTGTACAATCAATCTGAGAAAAAAAACGTATTAAAAACAAAACTGTTTCTTTCTCCATCGACTGATTTAAAGAAATGTCTTGAGGATAGGAGCATGTATGGAAAATGCACAAAGAAATGAACATATTTGAGTATATATTTGTTGTTTGGTTTATATATATATATATATTCTCTCTCTCTCTCTCCCTTCCTTCTATATTGTATTATATACATGTATGACTTATTGTACTATGACAAGGAACAGTTGCATCTGACAGTTAAAATCCCTGTTGCTATGTAGTGAACCTTTTGTGTTGACTGCACCTATTGCATTGAAACCAAAACATTTCTTCCAAAAGTGCTTTGTGGTCTAGTTTTTTTTTGCTTAAAAAGATACATTGTAATGTTCCTTATTGAAATAACACATGGAATGTAAAAATTTGGTTATAAACATCCCACCAGATATTCATATTACATACACTCTGGTCCATTTTTATTATTCATCACTATTTTTAGGAAATTTACCATTTAATTGTTTCAACAGGATTCTGTTAGTATACAAATTTCACACTTGAGATGAACTGAAAATATAAGCATCAAGAAAACACAGAACTACACACTGAGTGTTCCTCTTTCAGTACCATTAAGACTAATAACTGCAGCCTGTACCAAGTTTGCATATCTCATTATTGCAAGTTAAATTCATTATCTCCTGGTAAAATTGTTCTTGTATATATATATATAT
>NW_013666269.1:90510-116345 GCF_000517525.1 Limulus polyphemus
TATATATATATATATATATTATGTTTGTAAACATAATGTACTCAGAGTGGTCCATAATAATATAAGACACATTACCAAGGTTTGCACATTTATCTTATTGTTACATATTAGCAACTGCTTATAAGTAATACATGAAATTGCCATGTGGCAGCTAGCCTGATAATATCAACATCAGTTACACTTTCTGTACATGCTACAGCATATGTATGGCCTTTATGTTTCTTCTATAAGTGGTAGGCAAATTCAACAATAATATGAAAATAAAAGTAATAACAGAAATAGCATGTTCTATCATAATCATTCATCCAGATCACATTTTGCTTTATCAGTATACACAAGGTTCACTGTAGCAGAAGTATCATGGACAACAGCAAAATCAGTTCCGATAGAACAACACAGCAGCCACCTGAATTGTTGTGTCTTCTATGTTAGTACTATCATCTAAGATTTGTGGAAACAAATACATTGGTTAAGCGCAAGAATTAGCCCAAAAATATATCTATTAAAATGAAACTCACACATTGCCTTGATTCATTATATTGTCTACATTTTCTGTGGTAACATAATTTCTTCTGCTGTGTTAGAGCATGACTCACTTGCTGCACTTCAGAAAATCTGGTACAGAAATGCCAGACTCTAACATAATCTTGCATGGGAACAGTATTCAAAGTTGCCGTGACTTGCACCCAAGATTGCATTTTTCCTTGGAAAGTTTTACAGCCAAATTTTTGTCAACACTCTGAAAGTGTGTATTGCAAAGTCCATTCATCCTATTGATTTCTCAGAGTTCCCACTGCCATTTGCAGTTGAACCCAACTTTCAATTATCCGAGAAGCTTTATCTGTATTAACTAAATGTCTATCAAGTATTGCATGATCTCCTCTACAGAGAGGTCACAACAACTCAATAAATATATCACTATTACTTTTTCAGCCATTGACTGTCCTGACTGCTGCTCACGTAGACAATCCTAGCCATAATGCTTGGAAATCAACATCTTGGCTGACCATCAGAGCAAACTAATTGCTTCTATAATAGCATTTCCTCATTTGACTCATCTTGGACAGTTAGATATGGACTGCCAGCTTTTCTCATTGGCCAAGTCAAATGATGCAGTGCTCTCATCATCAGAATCATTCTGCTCCTTCGGCTTCAATTCTTGGAGTAACCAGTTCTCAAATTGCTCGTTAGCACTGTAGTTTTATCTTGTTGACATGTTTGAAGTTTTTATGTGCATAGCAAGATCACTCTAACTCATAGCTTGCCACTTTAAGCTAGTGACAGACAAGATATGGCCTTCACCCAGAACCAAATTTGTTGGGTACTGTGGACACACAGCACATTCAAATCCAGTCACAAGACATGATTGTTTGATTCATTATCACTTTGTTATAGCAAGTCTTCACCCACAGGTGTTTTAATTCATTTGGTGACATGCATATGACCAGCTACATCTAGGGCAATTCTCTCAATGGGAGAATCTACAACTAAGTGAAAGTTTTCCCTGGTGAGGCCAGGTTTTTCTAAGGGAGCACATGTGGTACCATGCCTCATTGTTCAGCATCATTATGCAAATTTGGCCAGAATAAACATTTCTTCACATTTGCAGTGGTATGCAATATTCATTGGTGTCCTCCAAGTTCAAAGTAGAGCTCTGGTAACTACAAACTACATTACAGGTGGGCTATTATGTCCTGATGCTTCATAATAAAGAAATAGCCATTCCTTCATTTTTAGTTATTTCCCTATGGGTACCCTTTTCTGTGCATGTCATAACTTTTCAAAGTTTAATTAAACTACTTTATTCTCAATATATATGAATACATTTGGCATGAAAATGTAATTAATAAATCAAATTTTGATATTATGCAAGTTTTAAGTTCCTAATTCTACAAGAAAATATGTTAAGAAATCATCAATTTACCCTTGCATGACAAATGCAGCATTTGCTCTCTAGGTCTTCCATCTTCTCTAATTTATTTACCACCCCTCCCAGCAGTACAGTATTTAACATAAATTATTCATTGTAATATAGTTATTACTTAGGCAAAGCAAAATCTTTATAACATTTAATCTTATTTGTTTATGGAGTCATACACTAGAAATTCAGACTCACTGCCACATCAACCTGTCTCATCCACTCTTTCACCAATTGCTAATAGTTCTCTCTGATGTTTAATACTATATTATAACCAACAAAAAGATAAAGATTTAATCTATCAAACTACATATTATGCTGTTTTCTGTACAGAGAATTGTCTATTTTACTTCCAGTTCAAACTTTATTATAATGGGAAAACACACAGATGAGCTTAGCTGAATTTTTAATTTTTTGTCAAATAGCTAGAAAGCCAAAAAAATTATGATACATATAAGGCTGTGTCTACTTTTTATATGTTATGTTGTTCTTACATTCATTATTTAATTAAATAAAAAAAATTAGTGTAGTAGTACCATTTGTATAAAAAAAATAGTGGTTTTACATTTCATTGACAGTAAACAGCAACAAAAAAAAGACCCAGGTAAGTACTTTACTTGTTTTGTTTCATGCATATTCCATATTTATTATGATTAAAGTAACTAAAATTTAAAAATGCTTCACAAGGTCTGCTTGCAAGCAGCTTGTGTGTTATATAATTCGATACAGTACCATGAGCTGCATGTTTGCTGAGTGATTTACAACTTGTGTGGTGGGATTATTAGTTAGACACAGTACAAATTTAAATAAAATAATGAAATTAGGTACAAATAGTTGTATACTGTTATGAGCTTTAAGCAGTCGTGGTTTCCTGTTAAAATTTGCAGTCATCCTAGAAAATAAAAAGGTAATTTTTAGATTTATTTCCTCCTTTTTGTCTTTCTTTTCTTTCTTTCTTTCTTTTTTTTATTTATGGTGGTTAAGAGGTTGGTCAAACCACCAAACCCTGTATAGAATTAATAGAGAAAATAACAGATAAAAGGTACAGGGGCAAGCAGAATCTAAATGATTCACACCTTATCAATTTTTGGCAATTATCCTGGATAATACTGTATTTCATTACATTGTAACAGAAACAAACTACAAAGGAAAAGTGATGATTTGAGACTATGTTCACATTTTCATAAATGGGTACTTGTGAACCATCAAGAGATTAAAGAATTCTTTGTACCTCTCAATGAGCATAGTTGATAAACCCAATATGGAGGACTACTGGGTCATGTTTTGGCTAACTGACACTCCTGGTTTTTGCTGTGTTCTTACTAGAGACAGATTTGAATTGATCTTGAGCTTCTTGCACTTTGCAAACAATAATGATCAAGTTGCAAGAGGTGCTTCTTGTAATGATAGATTATTCAAGATGTGTATTCACAAATTGCTTCCAAAACACTGTCCTAAAGATAACATAAGTTGTCTATTCAAAGGGATTCTGAACAATAAATACAACACAGCAAAAGGTACATAATATATCATCTGTTTTCCATGAAATCGGGTGATTTATTTGTGTTAAGTACAAAGAAAAAGAATAAACTCCAAATTTCTCAAATATAATGCATGTATTGGAAGTGTGACATCATAAGATCTACAAATTAGGTTATTATTTGCATAATTTCAATCTTCAGGTTGTACTGAACAGGTCTTTCCATAAGTGACTTGGGCTGTTTGAAATGGTTTTAGAGGTATACTCGATCTAATTAGGCATGTATATAAACCCGATTATACTAAAAAAAGTACAAGCTCGAAGGGGTAATTGCTTTTATAATAAATAAAGAATATACATGAAAAATTTATTACATGCCTGTGACCTCTTATTTGTTTTTATTTTTTGCTGTCAGTTGCTGAAATTGAATCCTATTTTTTATACTTATGGTACTAGTACACTAAATAATTTTTATTTACTTAAATAATGCACTTAAGAACACAGAATAATTACACACCAAAACAAACAGTGTCTTGTAACTATCATTATTTATTTGAATTTCTAACTACTGCATTAAAAGCCTTTAAATCTTACCTTAAGTTGGGCAATTTAAACACAATGAGAGGAACTTTCAAATTGAAAATGAAATAGACAGGACTCTGTGCTAAAAACAATGCAGTATATGTCATTTGATAGATCAAAACTTTGACTTTTTATCAGTTATAAATAATATAGTATAAAATGTTAGAACTATTGACAATTTGTGAAATTCAAGATGTGACAGGTGGAATGGCAAGTGGCTCTGATTTTCTAAATTTTAACAATAAATAATTAAAATTGGAGGCTATAAATATTGTAGTTTGTGCCTAAGTAATATCTATATTATGAGTAATTTGTTGAATTCCATACTTCTCAGAGGTGTAGTAAATATATCAGAAAAGAGAGAAGACCTAGAGAGCAAACGTCACAATTCTCATACTAGGGGAGATGGAGGATTTTTTAAAATATTTCCTTACAAAATTAAGAACTTACAATTTATAAAAAAAATGATTTATTAACTATGTTTTGATACCAGGTTTATTTGTTTACTTTGATAACAAAGAAGATTAATTAAATTTTGAACATAATACTCTAAAAAATCAAAACATTCACTCTATGGTGTATTCGTGGTGAGATAATTAATTCAACTTTGGTCAGCTTAATCGATTAGTGCCATGTCACAGAAGAATAATCTACTATCCAAGTAATCTGAATATTGCCATAATGCTTATTTGCTGTTAAGCATTGAACTATCTGTGCTCTTTCCACTGTGGAATCAAAACCCAATTTTTAGAGTTCCATGTTTTTTATTGAAGTTTTTAAACATGGTTTGGTATTATGTGGGGGGTTACCTCATGATTCAAAAGTGTTGGATTCAATTCCTATTGCCTCCAAATTTGCTGACCCTTTCAGTAGAGAGGGTTTTGTATTTTGTTGTTTTTGAGTACTTACAAAGCTTATAAGACTATCTTCCAGCATCCCTAATTTCAAATTACCAACTAGAAAGAAGGTAACTGGTTGACAGCACCCAACAATGACACTTGGGCTACTTTAGTTTGAAAGAAAAAAAAGTAATAATAATAAAGAGCAAAAACAGGGTAGAGAATGGAAGCTATATTAATAATTAAGGTTGGGTTTAGTATAGAAATACATTAGCATCTTGGAATTAATGCCCAAACATCATATTGAGGGTTTGAATGCTAACTTCAAAGACAGTTTTGCTGTCTACCCTTTTGATATCTTGTATTCTAATAATATCTTTCTTATTATTGTTTTTATTTTATTTCTGTAGTTATGACTTTGGAAACTTGTAAAGACAGCTTAAATATGATTGGATAGAGCAAGAATTAGACTTTTCACATAATAGAGTAAATATAATGATTTGAGCAGTAATTTATGGTTTTGTGTTTATAGTCGAAGTGAAAGTGTTTGTGTAATAAGAAGACATCAGGTGACCTTTATGAGGGTTAGTGAGTAAATAGCTGGCAGCATACGTGAGAGTGTAATAAAACTATTTTATCTCAATAGGTTGAGTACAAATAATTTATAATTAGTGACCATGACTCAACTTTGTCCAACTCTTGGGAATGTTTATAGTGAGAGGTAGAATGAAGAGAAAAAGACTGCATGCTACAAATAAAACAATTATATATTTTAAGAGAATATAATTTTTCATTACACTTTAATTCATAATTTATTATATATATACACACTTACGTTTAATGCTTGTACCTTCATAAATCCTTTAAATCTAACTTTTGAAACATCTCATCATGAGTTAGTTCTTATTTTCTGTTTTGTTACTACTATGCATAGCAAATATACAATTGCTCATACCAAGATGCTAAGAATACTGTGATGTCATTTTGAGATACGGACAGAGTTGAGCTTCTGAATCTTATCTCTTAATATAATTTACTTCAACTTTCTTATTATCTCTTCATATTGCTTCTTCTATGCTAGATTAGCATCATCTTTTATAGTTTCTGAGGTTACCATGTTAGTGTAGCAATTCTCATTCATCATGCGTACACACTATCCCCCTCCCTCCCTCCTTAGAACCCATGCTGAAATACACACCCTGTGAGCTCTTTTTTTTGTGTGTGTGTAAAGTTGGCACCAGGGGAGTCTTAGTTTTGGCTTTACTCAGCCTTCTACAATGCTAAATGCTATCTTCAAAAACACCTGCATTTGTATAAATTTATGAGGTACACTTCAAACTTCAAGTTCCTGCTTTTCATAGTTTTTTTTTTCTGTAAACTTCAGCCATTCTCATTTAGAAGCATGGTTACGCTAGGTAATGATAATCAGTGCCTTTATCCTGATGAAATAACATAACTCGTACTTATGGTCGTGTTCTCCAGAATCTCTCCCAAGTACAATTTAATGACACAACTGCATATGAATAACAACTAACTTATTCATAGGTGTAGTCAATAAATAGATTAGTTGTTATTAAACTAGTTTGATTTCATTTGTCATGGTTTAAGTAACATACATTCACTTTTGTACAATGATCGTTAGTTTCAAAAAATTTTCTTTAATATTCAAGTTATCAATTTTTGTGCTTTATGACATATTAGTTTGTTAAGTTATCTTGTCTAATGCTATTCCAACTCAGATTCTAATTTATTGAATATTATTTTTGTTTCCGGTATTCAAACAATGTTCATAAATAAATTGGTTAACTGTTTATGTAATGATTTCTAACTGAATTTGTGGTATGGTTCAAGTAAAAATATTATTACAGTTATCAGTAACAGTAAATTGTATTTTTTTAGCTGATTATCAGTCACATTGAATAAAAAAGAAAAACTTAAACCTATAGATATTTACTCTACTATGATGTAATAGTCTAATTATTTACTTCCAATCTTTATAGTTGTTTTTTTAAAAGTAAATCATTAAACCACTTGATGTGGTACCGTAACAAGTTTTCAACCAAGGCCTGCACAAAAACTAAGGAAAATGCTTGAAAATCAACAAGTTATTTTTTGGGATTGGCAGAAAAATTATAAAAATGTACACAAGTGAGTTGTTTGCAAGTGAAACTCTTAGCAGATGGGCAGAAATGAAAATATGAATTTATGCATTAATTATACTAAATAAGTGTCAGAAAATGACAACATTGTTTTTGAATTTTAATGGTTGAAATATACTTAGGACTACACATGAAATTGGCTTTAAAATTTGAGTTTCAGCAAATTTTGTCAAGTGACAAAAAAAAAAAGATTGAGAAAACCCTGGCTTCAGACTTCAAGCACAAATAATTTATAATTAAGTTACTTTTTTTTTAATCCTAAGCTTTGTACATGAAAATGTGTCGTACAAGTAAGGGAACCCCATTGTTCAACATGAATAATAATAATAAAACAAAAATGACATATCAGTCACCTGTTGGAACAATACTGTGTACACCTTTCCAGACATAATTCTAAGTACTTCAGTATTGCTTTACACATTGATAAGTGTGTACATGTTTATAACAGCACTGGAACTTTCTACATACCTACTCAAATACTTTGTAACCAACCAAGGAATAGGATAATCATAACTGATCTTATTTATTAGGCAAATGAGTACTTAGCCAAACTAAAAACCTAGTATTTTTTTATATTCTTCAATTAGCCTAAAATTAAAATCAAAGAAAATAAAAATTAAAATAATATGAAATTATTTTTTAAATAAAGCTTCTGATAGTCATAACGTTATCTTACAATGTTTGAATATCATTAGGAAATGAATAAGAATATAACTATAAAAAGTGTTCAGATAAGAGCATTATTGTGTAAAAAAAAATGTTACTACTTTTCCGCATTAGCTTCAGTAATGTTTTATTTTTACAATGATGGTACGATAAGTTAACTTTTGAAAGTTATTTGTGTAACACTGTAACTAAATTTCAAAATTTTTTTACATGCAAGAAACTTGCATATAGTCCATATAGACCATATAGTCTTAAAGTAACCTAGATAAATAAAACTAATGTTAATATTTTCTGTAAATTATTAGCTTATACAGATTATAATCCATCAATTTCAAATCTTGTTCTTTATTTTTAGTCATGTGATTAATATTAAAACTTAACAGTTATAATTATTTAGAAAGAAAATTACAGCATTGGTAGGCAGGGTGCCTTTTTTTTTTCTTCAAAAATTGTTACTTATATGATCGTAACTATTGCATTTTCACTTGTTTTAGACCAACAATACAAAAAGCATCTTTCTCATGAGAATTTTAGATTTTTAAAGAAGTCTGTTATAACAGCAGTTAGTGTTCTAAACATTAATAATTTTGAGGAAAACAAATTTCTGAAGTCTAGACATGCTGTTAGCACCTATTAGAAGCTCGTCACCAAACAGGTCTAGCCACCTGAGTGTAAAAATTCTTGGCTTATAGGAGTACCAGCTAACCGCAAGTTAGATGGTATTAAGGATAATTGGGGAGTGGATAATTGAGGTTCTTATTGGTGAATTTGCTTAGAAATATTCAGTTTGTTGTCTGAGGCCTTAACTGGATTGTTGTAGCCTCCAGATGTGTCAATTTCAGAAAACCTCAAAACCAATCAGGAAAAAACAACACCAGTATATATATATATACGTGTGTGGTTTTGATAGTATACAGTAATGACATCTGGTTTTTTCTTTTATTAATTTCTGGCAAAGAAGGGAGATTTGAACCTCCTAGATCCTTGTCTACTTGTGCAACATCAAATAATACAGTTATAAATTTCAGAAAAAAGTGGGTGGAGGGATTTGGGCCTCCTGGACATCTCCTCTAGACCTATGCTTGTTTATGTAGCATTAAAGGATACATTTATTTATTCCTGGAAATAATGGAGGGTTGTCCAGACTTCCTACCTTAGATCCATGCCTGTGTTTATAACATAAAAGAATACAGTTATTAATTTCTGAAAAAAAGTGGTAAGAGGGGGTTTAACTCCCTGAACCCCCTTCTGTAGATCCATGCCCCCTTATACCACATTAAAGAATATGGTTATGAAACTATAATTTAGAAACATGCTTGTTATACATTAGTCTACTATGCATGGGTAAGGTCAGTTATGAGTTGTGATATAAGATCAAGAACATTATAAATAAAAATTATCCACTGATATCTTCATAAGTGATCTACACTGTGAATACAGAATCTTTTTTTTTTTTTTTTTTTAAAGTTTCAAGGATGTGATTATCAAATTTCAACGCTCTTATCTTCTCTGTCGTTTTGTTTGTTCTTGCTGTGGTCAAGATTACATTGGATCTACAACTTGCTATTTGGAACAGTGTATTAAAGATCATCTATAATTATAATCAACTTCAGCCAACAGCAATATCAAGTATTTACAGATATCTAAACAGTGATTGTCAAAGCAAAGTAAGTGCTGGATGAAAACTTTAGCATATTTCTGGCACTGACAATGAACAGAATGTTAGAATCAAATATACTTTATATTAAGAGAGTAAAACTGTCATTAAATAATAATCCCCATTTTTTTGTTTAATATTTCTGCTTTGCATAGTTAATTGAACCACAAAATATTGAAGCTCAAAAGCATTGTTCCAGACTCATTCAGTAAATATCCTTCCCACTTGCATTCAAACCCAAAAGTGCAAATACACCTTTTAACTTGTCTTTCATAATTGTTTTGACAATAAAATATCTCTCAGGTTATCCATAAAATCACAGTAATAGAATGTTTGAACTTGAGATGTCAATCTTTAGCCATTAGCAGCTTCATTAAAGGCATCTTTTAAACATGATTAATTAAGTGCTACTTGTTTTTGTTTTACTGAAATGAGTTTTTTTAAACACAGAAGTTTAGTGCAGAATTGAATTTTTTGGTGGTGTTTTAGTTTATTATTATTATTTTCACAACTCATGATTTCATAAAACCTAATTCAAAGTACTGATGAGTAAGCAGCAGTTGTGTGTGCAGAAAAGGTAAGTATTTCATGAAGAGTAGGTTTAAATAAGTACAGAAAATAATGTATCTTCCTTATTTTATAATTTTCATTGTTTGTTTTTATACAGTAACACTGCATCATCAGATTCAACCACAATTATGAATGAAGAATACAAAGTTCCAGATAGATTAGTCGGTTTAAGTAAGTGTTATTTGTTGTTGTTATTTATTTATTTAAAAAACTTAATCCTAATGCTTGGATGTAACTAGTCCAAAAATGTTAATAGAATGTTTGTGATAATATTTAATACTGTATGTGTGTTTGTATATTGTGTGTGTGTACACATAAGCTCATTCTGAAACTACATTTTTTGCAGTTTATTTATTTATTCTATGCTGCATAACTTCAACTTTATTATTCTTCACTTGTTTATGGTTGTGAAGTTTTTCACCCATTTGCAGTAGTTGTTGATTTGAGCTTTGTATAAATATTGTGCAATTTCACTATTTTATATTGTAATACTACTACAGTAGTCTTAGTTAATAAATATTTATGTTAAATTTCTTATAGTTATTGGACGAGGTGGAGAGCAGATCATGAGGTTGCAAGCTGAATCAGGTTGTAAAATTCAATTATCTTCAGAGAGTGAAGGAAAGTTGGAGAGGACTTGTGTATTGACTGGCACTAAACAAGCTGTAGAGTAAGTCATTTGTTTTCTGTTTACTGAGCCTTGAGAAATAAAGTTGAATGTATGCTTGAATCAGTATAAACTGAAGAAAAGGGTTAGCAACAACTTATACCAAACCAAAAACTGGTTGAATTAATGGTAGTGTTCAAGGTACTCTTCCTCATTTTTTCAAAGCCATAATGGAACATTTGTTCTAATGTTGCATAGAATTTTGTAATGAATTATCCTTCCTTGTATAATATGAGATAGGTGTGACTGTTTAGAGCACCATCACATCTACAACAGTGTTTTCAAGTAATCTATTAATTTTGAGTTTTTGTTGAGGTTTTGAATCGCACTTTGCTGAAGCTACAACTACATACTATTCAGTATGGTACGGGCATTATATGGAATACATTACTGTTTGGTTTGGATATTTAAAGATAGGAATATTTGAAAGTACATCAATGCATTCTGACAAGTTTCCCTGAAAACACTTTAATATATTTTTATTTGAAATATCAAGAATTTAAACAACTTTTTTTAGATGGTAGAACGACTATACTACAGAATAATAAAATACCAGATAGTTAATAAATACATAACTCAGTGTATTTATGCTATTTCACAACATATAATTAAGTATTAGATTATTGGTCCTTGACCTCATTTAAATAAAAATAAACAAATAGTTACCATGTGTTATAACTGGTAAGAGCCTGTGCCAGTTTCTTTTTCACTCTTGATTAATGTGAAACTTTGCACTGTAGTAGGAGGGAAAAAAAAGCCCATGTGGTTTAAGCATTTCTTACTCATTAAACTAACATCGTTGCTTGGGTATATATAATGTATTTTGAGTTACAACATATTGCAGAAAATAGTCATCTTATATTTCAATAAATTTTCAGTGGTTTACATTAAACAAAACAACTGAACACTTTCAACTTATAAGTTTAGTAAACATTGTGTGTTTTTCACGCATTTTTTTAACTATTATCTCTTACCAGTTGTTTTGAGGAGTGGCTTGTAGTCTCTCAAATTCCTTTCTCTAGACTTTGTAGACTTGTGGTATAGTTGTACATTTGTTAAGGTTTTTTTAACATAAGCATTGGGTTTTGTTTTCTCTGTCTGCTAATATGATTGTTATAGTTCTGATGTTATCAGGTCCTTCATATATTTACTTCATTACTTTTAAATTTCTCTATCATTAATTAATAACCTATACTGTAGGAGTCTTGTGGTGTATCTTTGCAGTTTAGATTATTTTGTTTTACTTTTACCATTCTCTCATTGTTATATTTATTTATTTATTTTCATTTTTTGTCATATTAGTTCTGATGTTATCATACCTATCAAAGGTGTTCTCCCACCTTTAGCATGCATCACTTTAACTCTGTAGGTTTGGCCTCATTCATTTTGATCAACCTTGTAACTGCCATGTAACCATGAATTTATACATACTATAATGGGATTTACTGAGTGTATCTCCACAAAATTTCGCAATCTTCTGTAGACGTTACAAGTCTGATGTACACAAAAATCAGACTTTTTAATAAAGTATTTATACTAAATATTGGGCTTTCAATTTCCAAAACTTTTAGTGAGTGAATCTGAGTGCAAGATGATTTTCATGATAAGGATAAAAATACTTTATTTGTCTTAAAGTTTTCATATTTAATTTGTCTAACCTCTAAAACTTCCTAAATGAACATAAACTTTTTTCTCAGTAAAACTGTATCTTATGAGTTATTTTCTCTACCTTAACTCTAATTGTAACAAAATCATTGGAGTAGGGTAGAATGAAAAGTAAAGAAATTATAAATAACTCTAAATTACCTGGTTTTTCTTTCTAGAGTGACTGCATCTTGTAACAGATAATTACTCGTATCTGTTCTAACATTAGAAGCTACTAGCCTTTCACATTTGTTTTCATTTAGTTTTATTGATTTACACATGTACGTGGACCATTTCAGTGTATGCAAAAAACATTTATCACAGTGCAAAATTCATTTATTAGAGCAGGATGGCTTTTTGTAAACAAATGATCAAGTTATGATCACAACACATGATATGTGCATGGTAGGATATTGAGTATCACAAGAAATGTTCACATTTTAGTTACATTTATAACAATAAATAAGCATACATAAAAAGAAAATGAAACTTTTGTACTTACATCTGGACTTGGTTATTTTGCCATTCATTAGCGAGGCACTCTTAAACTTGGTTTTTTGTGACAATGTTGGTTGTCCACAAAGTTATTCATGATTATTTCAAATATACATTTTGGAATAAAAAAAAATATCATGCACAATAAAATAGAATGTCCTAAAACTACTATGATTGAACTGGCTTCTATCTAAAATGTAAATAGGTTAGCTTCTTGAGCTGAACAACACAACAACACAAACTATGATTGAACTGGCTTCTATCTAAAATGTAAATAGGTTAGCTTCTTGAGCTGAACAACACAACACAACAACACAAACTATGATTGAACTGGCTTCTATCTAAAATGTAAATAGGTTAGCTTCTTGAGCTGAACAAAACAGTTGAAAACAATAAAACTCAGGCTAAATATTTAAATTCAATCACCAAAATGAAATAACTCGTGTAAGGGATCTTGTAATAAAAAAAAAAGCTCCTTCTATTGGTAATAAGTAATCCAATAACAATGTCAGAGAGAATTATTGACATATTTTGAAAACAAAGATGTGTTGCATGGATTTCATATTTTCATCTATATCTCAGCAAAACAAGAAGATTGGAGACTGTAACTGTATATTCTGACTTGTCAATGTCTATAGTATGTATTTGTTAATTTAGTTGGATACTCAAAAAATCATGTAAGGGTAGAGAGAGAGAAAATCTAAAATTGGCAGTTTGGAGTGTGATTACATAACACAGAAGCCAAGATTGAGAATTTATGTAAATGCTTCTTTTTGAGATTAAGAAATTGAAACTTAGATGATATTTTAATTATAAAATATATTTTGACACCAGCTTTATTAACTCTTCAATCTCATAATTTTTTGCATGTTCTGTTGGGATTATTTTCAGGATTTCATAATAATTAACATCATACCTTATAAAATTTCAATTTTTGTAAAGTTTTTGGATAATAACATGGTTTGGATTAGTTTTAAGTCAAAGAGACTTAAATGGTATCAGATGTTGTCACCGTCTGATAGGTAAATCAAGATTTTCAGGTTGATGCTGGCAGTGTCTACTCAGGCTTAAGGAGTTAATGTACATTGACAATAAACTAGTTTGATTAAATTTTGAATGTAACTCTGTAAAATGGTGCCCCCCCCCCTAGTGGTACAGTGGAATGTCTGCAGACTTACAACGTTAGAATCCGGGTTTCGATACCTGTGGTGGGCAGAACACAGCTAGCCCATTGTGTAGCTGTGTGCTTAATTACAAACAAACAAACTGTAAAATAGTTATGACACATCCATAGGGTTAAGGTGTTTATTATAATTGTCATTTCAAGTACCATTTCACTGATGTGTGTGCATGTATGTGTATTAATATCATTTTTTGAATAATGTACTTCCAACAAAAATTTCATCTCCAAATTTGCAGTTTCAGTAACCAGTAATTTATAACATTAATTACCTGGAAAAATGTTTGATAGAACAGAAAAGTGCAAAGTTCAAAAACTTTCTTTTGGTCTCATATTGAAGACACCCATGTTTTTGGTTTATGATGATGACATAATACACCGTATTATTTTATTCTTTTTTTTAAATATTTCAGTCTTTCTCGTACTAGACTAACTAACTAATTTTAAATTTGTCTTTATGAAATGGAAATAAATTTACAATGTGTGTGTGTGTGTGTGTGTATACACACACACACACACACACACACACACATGCTATGTATATACAGTTAGGACAGTACTGAAGTTGAATAAGATGGCATCAATTCTGTTTTTGTAGAGCTTTTAATGCTGTGCTTACCACATCTGTTTGCTTGGTTAGGTTGGTGAGTCATGACAACAGTCTCATAGCAAAATTACACCAGCTGAATGTTGTCAATGAAATAATTATTTAAATGTGGTTGAAGCTTAACCAGTGTGTTGTAGATTATTATTTAAAATAAGAATTTTGAATATGAAAGAGGAACATATTAAAAGTATTTTGATTTTGGGTTGATTTAGAAATGGGTAAGAACTTTAACCATTTCCATGCTGCTTTGGGGTCAGAGGGCATGTCATCATGCTTTGTAAACTTACTTTCAAACTTTTATTAAACTACTATTGTATGAAAGTATGTAGGTAAATAAGTTTCTCATCAAATTATTCTTTATAATTCAAACTTTAGTATTATACATTATTTAATTTCTTAATTCAAAAGTAAATATTTAAAAAAAAAGCTAAATATCAATTTTTGTGTGTTACATAGTACATTATTTTTTGCTTTTGCTGAGATTACATTTCATGACACCCACAATATAATGTTTATAGTTTTAATGAATTAGAAAATTAGATTATTAATATTGACAAGTTACAGTATAAAATAAGAAATTCTTACCGTATCTATTTGCCGATATATTATATGTAGCAAACCCACAACAGTGGCTCTGCCCACTTCTTCATCTTTTGAAAATACATACATCTACTTCTCTTAAGTACATGTTTATAGCTGATCAAAAGTGCTTATTTTGAACTACATAATCCTGTCAGTCTTTCTAAAGTATTTATGCTGTGAAGTTTTTATAACTGTTGGAGAATTTGAAGTGTGATGATCAAAGTGATATTCTGATTAGAAATTAGATTTTTTAGACCCAAATACAACTTAGTTAGGAAGCCTGATAAACTACAGTGGATTTTTGTGGTATTGGTATAGTTATTTATAATTTTTTGGTATTCCAAATTGCATATATAAAATCAACAAAAATGAGTTTCTCTACTTTCTCCATGTGTGAAATTTAACAAGGCTTAACAAGTATAACACATGAGTACAAAAAATTTCATAACATTGTAAGTAGTTGAGATCATTGTTTTCTATGTATCTTTTATTTACTGTTCCTTGTTTTAAGAAAATTAACTGAAATTTAAGAATTTATTTGTAAACAATAATAATTTATATACATATGTATGGTAACCAAAATGTCAATGTATTTTACAAAATACTCATATGCTATTACTAAGAGTAAGGGCCAGGCATGGCCAGATGGTTAGGGCACTGGACTCGGAATCTGATGGTCACGGGTTCGATTCCTCCTCCAATCAAACATGCTCGCCATTTTAGCTGTGAGGGCATTATAATGAGATGGTCAATCCAACAAATGTAGGTAAAAGAGTAGCCCAAGAGTTGGTGGTGATGACTAAGCTGTCTTCCCTCTAGTCTTGCATTGCTTGATTAAGGATGGCTAATGCAGATAGCTCTTGTGTAACTTTGTGCAAAATTCAAAACAACCCAAACCAAAAATACTAAAAGTAAGAGATTTGTACTTTGTAGGCCAGTTTTATGCTATTTGATGTGGTAACATGAGTTGTACTTGCACTGCATGATTTAAAACTTGTGTTGGGATTATTAGTTAAATGTAGTTCAAAAGTAAATAAAACAAGCAAAATTAATAAATATGAATAGATGTATACTGTTATGAGCTTTAAGCTATTTAGAATAAACAAATGTGTTTTCCTGTTACAATTTACAGTCATTCTAGAAAGAAAAAATTGGCAATATAGGTTTATTTCTTAATTTTTTTATGGTGGTTACAAGATTGGTCAAATTAACCGACCCCATGTGGAGTCAGGGTAAACAAAATAACAGATAAAATATAAACTTTTTTGGAAAAAAAAGTTTGTATTTATGTAGAAGGTTTTAAAGATTATGCAAATAAAATATGACAGTATTTAGGTGATTAGAAGTATTTTTAGTCTTATAATCAGAATCACCTTGCATGTTGGATAGTTAACAGTCTGAAAGCAAAAATTCATAAACACACATTTAATTAAAATACTTAATTAAAAAATTGATTTTTTTTGTGTACAAAAGCCTTGTAATGTTTACTGATAGTCTGTAAAGTTTTGTGAAAATACAGGTATATTATCAAAAGTTACTTTGGTAACATATTAGGTTCAATGCTTCTACTCGTAGTCAAAAAGTTAATTGAGTTATAAACATTGCCATTGTATAATTATATTTTTTATTTGAAGTCAGTACCTCATTTCGTCAAATGATTTGGAATTGATGTGTAAGTGTACAGTACGTTGATTCATTTATTAATTTACCTTACATAAACTTTTCATCAGAGAAAGCAAACAAAAGTTTTGAACAAAATTCTAGGGTGTGTGTATGTAGAAATGGATGGTAGTTTTAAATATCCAGCAACAAAAAGTTAAAATAATAAAAAGAGAATACATAAAACTGAAAATAACGTACTTCCTTTTTTTTACTATGAATTTGCACCAGTTGCCCAAAGTTAAATTGTGTTATTTGTTTAAAATGCTTGGTGGCTGTGATACAAATAGAAGTGACAAGATAAATAAAATTGCAATATTTCTAACATATGTAGGAGCTTCTGATTTTAAGACCTTCAGAAAAGAGTGGAAAAGTGAGGATAATAATCTTGTAAACAAACAACTAAGCCCAGGCTGGGGTCATGAAATAAGACATGATCCAGCCTGAGTAGGATAGGCAAGAACAGCATGGAATGGAGCTTGTGGTCTTTACAGGTGGTAAATTTCCATAGTTTCATACGTGAAATGGAATGAACTATGCATCAAGGCCAGTATCGTTAGCACTTCATTCTAGTGCTTTCACAATCATATGGCTGACACAGGAACATAAAACAGGGCAATGTCAGCCATTTTAAATTATAATAGTCCCCATTCCATACTTACGAAGATCAAGACAACGCCTTTATGCACAGATACATTAAGGAGTGTGATCATGGTGACATGAAAAGGTTCACTTAATACTCTCCCTATCCGAGCTACAAATGCACACAGATATGGAAAACCACCTTTTGTTTAGATAAGATAACTAAGACAATAAATACATCTAAAGATGGGGCTCCAGATCCAAATGGTGTACAAATCTTTTCTTTTAAGAAGTTTACATAAGTCAGCCTTTTGAAGTTAGTGTAAGAACATCAGTGTAGCTGAAATGATGCTTTTCTCCAATCCTTACCCAAACCCATGAAGGATAACTCTTGTCTTAAAGGCCATCAAATCATCATTCTACAAAGTATCAGTGACTAGATCCTAAAGAAGGCTGTATCTAGGAGTTTGTCTGTATGATTGATCCATTACAGTTATCATCTTTAGATGGTTATTGTAGTGAAAGAGAAACTAGATCAGGGCTATTGAATTTGCAGCTGATACATGGAAAGGTTTGGAAACTGGTCAGAACACTGACAGTATTTAGATCTAGAATATACCTACATTAGAGTCCAGTTGCCTGTTCCTGTTTATAAAATACTCAGAATCTACATCAGTGTAACATGTATAAGGTGGGTCATAGGTACATTAATTACCAGAATATTTATCATGATGCATGGAAAGTGACATTCTACTTTGGTCACTTGCAATTCTGGTCTACCTCAAGGATCACCATACTCACCAGTCTTCTTGAACATCATCACCATGGATCTGGCCTACCTTTACAGTTCCTTCAAATGCCAGGTACTAACCTTTACAGATGACATTCTGGTGTACAACAGAGGCATTAGCAAAGCTGAAATCAAAAGCAAGATGCAGCCATCGATTAGCAATGTGAATAGTGGTGCATTGACACAGAAGTGGTCATAAATCCTGCCAAAGCCACAACTGTGTCCTGCACACATCAAGCAGGGTGATGAGGATAAATCGTCACCATCCTTTGTAGGCATTGCTATCCCTTTGGAAGGAACAGTAAAATATGTACCTGGGGCTAACTTCTGACAGAAAACTCAACTTACCAGTTACGTTTAACACTATGATAACCAGTCTTACCAATAACATCAGTCCATTGAAAGTTGCAGCAGGAAATAAGAGTTGAAGAAAGACACCTGATATGCTCTATCAAAGTCTTATCTGCTCCATCCTGAATTTTGTATTATCAATGATCTGTATGAGCGTTACATAGTTAGATAAGTTTGAGGAGATACAAAAATCTTTTTTAAGACTAGTCACTTCTATCAAAGCCCTATTACCCTTCACAAGGCTCAACATTAATAGCACTTACAAATAAAATTCTTCAATACACCCTTGCTGTGTAAAGACCATGCATTTGATCATTGAACCACTGCTTTTATCAACTGGATCATTCTAGCTTCTCAGTGAGCTGCAGACATCAACCTAAAAAGCACCTTAAAAGATAATCATGGGTAGGTAAGTGTTATGTAGCTACTTCTCAGATAATTCAGTGCCATCAGATCTCGGATGACCTCCTGCAAAATAAATAGTTGGCACCACTCGGATCTGTGGAAATCAACCTAGCCAGAAAAGGTTTATAAGCACTTAAGTAAAAACCATGGTGGACAGTCCTCCACCAATTCTCAGGCAGAATGTTGTTCCTTCACAAGACAGTGAATGCCCAACCATGGTGGACAGTCACCTGTCATCATACCCAGAAATTATTTCTACATCACAGATGGTGAAATAATTTCTGGGTATGATGACAGGTCATTAAAGCAGCATAAGGATGAAGCTGGAATACACAAATCAAACTTTTACTTGGGTTGCTTAAATCAGTGAACTAATATAGTGCCATCAAAATAACATTTGCAGATGACTTGCACATAGTACTGCATAAAATTCAGAGTGGTTGTTCCTAAGATGGATGGTAGAGTGCAAAGTAACTGAATTGTCAGAACACCACCTGTACATATGCTCCATGCTGTGAAAGGATACAGCTGAGTAAGCTAACAAGCTCAGAAAGGAAACTGCTTTATCAAATCTTGCACAACTCTATTGGTAGGATATTAATCTCCTCTGCACTAGTTAAGTTAAAGTGGCAACCATCTATATTTAGATGAAACATCAACTCCTGAAAAACAAAATACTGCAATCACTAGAATTTTCATCTAGTGCTCAGCTAATGTGCTGTATGATTTTGTGTTACAATACTGTAACAGATACTG
The DNA here is from genome assembly GCF_000517525.1 of Limulus polyphemus. Classification (NCBI taxonomy): domain Eukaryota; kingdom Metazoa; phylum Arthropoda; class Merostomata; order Xiphosura; family Limulidae; genus Limulus; species Limulus polyphemus. The sequence goes on from NW_013666269.1 coordinate 110,100, forward strand.
TATTATATTCATCAACTCACAAAATACATTCACAGCTGACACCTTTCTTTTATTACTGCACAATGGATAAATATATGGAACTTTCTATCTTAATGAAGTTGAATCTAAATACTGATATGTATACGAGTTGATTATACAATAAATATAGTTTTTATTTGAACAAATTTACGTACGTTCATTGTGATCGACATATTTATAGTAGATATTTTGATTGTTTTATATATATGTGAAGCTATGTGTTTTTTTTATTCAGAACACAATAATCACAGAGATATTATCTGGAAGTTGTGATGGATTGGCCAAAAGTCCACCCAAACACAAAATCTGAGGCTAGAATATGGGGACTGTCTAGGCCAAGTTGGTTCTGGGGCATTGTACTGGGTGGGGGTACAGGGAGGGAAAGCCCCCAACTGAAATACTTTTTTAGCAGTTTTGAGGTCTTTTTCTAGAATTTCAGAGTGCCTAAGTTATCTAATAAATAAAATAAAATGAATTTCAGGTTTTCAGTTAAAATGATTACTGAAGATTATTGACAAAGATTGTGAATTTTGACATGAAATATTTACGTGTCATTAACATTGAACAAAAGTCTGTGTGGTTTTCAAGTGTTCATTTATTCAGTTCATGTTTTTATTGTAGCAAAACCCTAGACTTAGCATTTTGCCATACAACAAATGCTGTAGTAAAATAAAGTGCTGTAGGAGGTCTGATCCATTGGTCGTAATGCACACAAGTTTGTCACAATGATCATTGCTAATTCTGTTCCAGATGGACATTGTAACCCTATTTTAGTAACTAAATGCCCTTTTGCAATTTTTAGTATGTACTGGATGTGTGATAGCAATAGCAGCCAAGTTCATCGGTGCTTGAAAGTGGTCTTCACGGAACTGCACTATTAGCTGCCACAGTTTACTAGTTGAGTCCCTGGGTTACTGCTACACCTTAACCAACTGCTTGACCATTCTTTCTTAACCTTCAGAGGATTCACTATTGGTGCTGAGGTAAAAGTTTTCATATACTTGGTTTCTGGATTCTTTTACAAGTGCTTCCGTTTGGTGCCATAGAATCCACTAGAATCACTACCTCATGCTTCTAAGCCAATATTGCTGATGAAAGAAATAAGTCGCATCTGACTGTACTCAAAAGATGGTCATTAAATCTGTATTAAGAACTTTGTAAAATGTGGTCACTGTACAGGAACCTTGACAAAATAAAGGAAAATTCAGCAATGTATACGAGGATAGATTGACATTGTCTGATATTGGTGAATGATTTAAATGATAGCCTCTTTCCCACCAACAGTGACTACATATGGATATTGATTTGTTTATTTGAAATATTCCTTGCTGTTGAGTTGTGAACTGTGTTGTAACTGGAACAAACATCTTAATGTTCTGGAAAATTTCATTGGTGAAAGACGTCTGGACAGTCTTCAATTGTATAGACTTGGTTAGTTTGCCCACCTTATACTGAAATTTAATAACAGTACCATCCTTCAAGTCTTCTTATCTGATCTGCAATACTGTGTCATCTCATATATGCTCCAAAGTTGTTGCACACTGATTGACTGATACCTCCATATTATTACACTATGAATACTTTTCAAAATTTCTGGGAAAACAAAGCAAATTGAAATTTGTCTTCTGATAGCAAACATATTAACAAGTTTAAATTTGTAATATGAAGATATAAATCTATTTACAGTACTGGAATGCACAAAGGATAAGAATATCTCATATTAGACCAAGATAACAACAGAGTAAATTTAGCCTATGCAGTTACTATTTTTTTCCTCAGTCTTATAGATTTATACATTGGGGAGTTTAACAAGCATTAGAGTAAAAGCTTCATATATGCAGAATGCAATGATATTTGTATACCATTTGTAAAGACAGTCTAAGTTAACATAAAATATTATATATATATATATATATATTTAATGCAGACAGCAATAAAGCCATATTCACAATGTTAAGGCATTAATCGATCACTTCACATTATCAAGTTGCAATATTGTTCTCTGATAATGCATTTTATTACAGTAACCATAAATTGAGTTCTAATAACATAGACATTCTCTTTTCTTACCAAAAGTTACATTATTCAGACTGCAAAAAAAAAACAATTACCTGCACAACATCAATATAAAGGTCTTTCTTCTGAAGAGTCAGGCTCAGAGCCATGTTTGTACCAATTTGTCTGACATAGAGGAAGTAATACAAATGAACAGCTCTGTGCCAACTTTCTTCCTTAGACCTGCAACAACAGTGTCTTTTTTGAAATTTCTGTAAGGTAAGTTAGCTAATGTTATCTGAATAGCCCTTAGAGCTTCACAATCAGGACTCATGATGCTTTTCCTTATACCTCATTTGTGGTCTAAAATATTTTGAATTTCCTGTATAGCATCACTCGTTGTTGTTGCTTTTTTAAAGTAATAAAAAACAAATAGGTTTCTATATGTAAAACTGCAACTGCTGCCTGTTCTGTACATAAAGCCAGTCTGTGAGCAGCACAATGGATGTGTGGATTTTCTATCAAGAAATGTCCTGTTAATCCTTCTGTTTTAACAACCAAAGCACTTGCATCTTATGTTCCTAATCCCATCACTTTTGAAACTCAAATGTTCTTTGAATCTAGATATTTTATTATCTCCTGAAACATACATTTACCAGTTATTTCTGTCAACCATACATTTGTTAAAGACAAGGTAGAAAGTTGAAAGGTTATTGGATTTTTGATTTTAGAACTTATACAAAACTCGTGTTTCACAATAATCTCGGTGCTTTTGCCTACCATCAGAGTGATAACTGTGGATTTATGCAATTACAAGCTGACATTTTTATTTACAACTTCAGCCAATAAACTCAAAATATCAGTAGCAGTGAAGTATGAAATATAATTCATGAACTTATTGACAGTTATGGAATTAACATGTAGTATGTCAACTTCTTTCAAAAAGCCAGTAAAACTTGTATATTTATTCCAGTAGAATGTTCTCATAGTTACAATAACTGTCTTCTTCACTAAAAATATTTTTTATTGCTGTCTGCAGATTTTCATTTTCCTTGGGAGCACTGGTTGCTTATTGATATGTCTTACTTTCTACTTGTCTCATCATGTTCTTAAATCCTAGTTTTTTACAAAGTTTACAGTAAATTTCATTTTTATCATAATCGTGACGAAGCCAAGAATCGTACAATACAAAACTAACAACTTTGGTTGGAACATTTTCATCTTATCCCAGGTTTCCACTGGCCTGTTTTCTTCATGATCTACACCACTTGCTATTGTGGTAATCAAATCACGGTTCTGTTGCATTACTTAACATTTTAAAATTAAACTGTGTCAGGATTGCTTGTTTACTGGACAGGTGCAGTTTCTTTGTGGTAGACATTTTCTCCACAAACATGAATTATAAAACTGTGTTACATGTAACATCCTGTCATTTTTCAATTCAAATGGTACTCGAGCATGTTACAAACCATGATGCATAATCCATAAATAAGAAAGTGTGAGATGCAGTATGGGACAATTTTTGTGCCATTTTTCATTTTCATGCACTAAACCAATGCATGTTAGGATTTGTTTTTAATTTGATGTTTTTGAGAAATCTACCAATTTGTGCTTTACTTCAATACAAGTATTCAAATATTACGATTAGTTACAGATGAGTAAAAGGCCTATTAGTATATATATTTATGAGTCTGAATGGTTCTTTATATATTATTTTACTTCTTAGAAATAACAATCTATTGCAATGCAAATTTTGAAATATTTGTAATAATTTACTGGATTTGAAGTTTGGGTTCAAAAACTTCAGTCAGATGTCATAATATCTATTATAGACAGAGAAAAATTTGATGAAATAATTGTGATAGTAAAACCTAATGTTGTATCATCTGCAGAAATTGTGTGATATATATAGTCTAATAGATGCTTTTTATTCTGTTTTTATAACTTGTTGTATTGTAATATTCATGGTTTATGAAGGTAGACCATATTTTTTAAAGAGTTCTTGTGTGTGTGTGTTGTAAAAACATGATATGAGGAGGAAAATATTGAAAATTTAAAATTGGGATAGACTAAATCATACTACTAGGTCCCTGTTGAAATAATTCAATGGTAATTTTCCTCAAAATAATGATGAATAAATATGAAATGTGCAGTAAACCTAATCCTTTGGTTCAGAGTGTATGTGCGATATGATTGTTTAGTGTGTTGTTTACAACCATCTTTTATCATTCCACGTGTTATTTCAATGACAAAAATTGCATTGGATTTATTTTTAAGCAAAGGAGACTGAATACAATGCATTGTTGGCAAAAAATTTTGTTTTTCAATGCAGTGGGTGCATCCAGCACATTAGAGTGCTCAGCTGGTGGGATTTGTTTTGCTGGATGCCACTACTCCTTGTCATCTTGCTGAGCACAAAGAAAGACTTCTACTGAAGTGACACTTTTTGACAATTATTGTTTCTTTAAGAAGTGTCAAAGGGAAGATATTCAATTCAAATCAATTTATTCGACATGGTACAAAAAATCATGCATGTACATAATACCGACGTAAAGAAAAAATTTTTAAACCAAACAACAGCAAATATATATATATATATTGAAACACATTTCTCTGTGCATATTTCCACTCATACTCCTATCTTTGAAATACTTTTCTCAGTCAGTTGATGAAGGAAATTCTCTTTTGTGTTTGTGAAATTCCCTTGCATACAGAAACATTTTTGTTTTTAATAATTTTTTTCCTCAGATTAATTTTTCAGCACATATGAAGATGGGTGGATTGATGTTGATATTGATATGAAATTTTAGGAATTGCATAAAATGAATATTTTTTCATGTGATGTACTCTTGAAAAAAAGCATTTTGATATATATATATATATAATTACATATGGTTGTAATTTCGTGATAATTTAATTTTAAGTTACTGTATGTGTATAGTTTGATCAGTTAGTGCTTGTCTTTGAAAGTACAAGGCTTAGCTACTTTTTTTGCCTGTATATAAAGCAAGTTACAGCAATTTCACATTTTTACATACTACTGGTTTATGTAACAAAAATTTCAAGCTGTATATTCGAAGCATAATATAAAGTTATGTATATACATGTAATTTTTCAGCTGATTTCCATACATTCGTCATATGTTCCTTCTGTATATGTGCTTCATTACATCTTAATGTTTTGTATTACTGTAAAAAAAATTTTTGAACAACTATGATGAGAGTATGCAAATTAGTATTGTTTTTGTTGTATAGTCAAGCTACTGAAAATGTTTTGAGGAAACAGCAAGCACTTGATTGGTCAATAAAAATCAGTAGTGTATGTGATGTTTCATGTCATTCAATGTAGTAACCAATACTTCATATGTTACTATGACAGTAATAATTTGTGTAATTGATATTTTTTTAAAACATAGACTAAAATTAATCATGAAAAGATGGATCTTGTCAAAATAGACTATTCTATGCAACTAAAGATAACTTCACCAGATATTAATGAACAGTATAAGAGTTTGACTTTATCAAGGTGCTTATATTTACTCGATCATGCCCAGTGAGGATTTTCTATTGCTCAGAAGCAAAAGTTCATCACTGAATTAATAAAAGTATAGAGAAGTATTTGACATTTAAACCCAGCCCTTTTCATACATATACTTAAAGCTTTTTCTTAAATTTACTGACTCTACAACATCTGAAGGCAACCCATTCCAAAGACCAACCACCCTGTTAAAAAAATAAAAATGTCTTAGCTGAAGATGACTCCTACCTTGCCAAAATCTATATTTGTGTCCCCTAGTCCTACTATTCTCATTGTTAGATATAAAAAAGACGATACATCAACACTATCAGACCCCCCGCCCAACTCTTTTTTTTTTTCAAGAGAAAACAATTTGAGATATTTCAGCCTTTTCTGAACCCTTTCCAACAATTCCAACAAAGTAAGGAGCCCAAGACTGAACACAATATTCCAAATGTGGTCTAACCAGTAACCTGTACAATGAAAGTATAATCTCTTTAGACTTGTATTCAATATTTCTATAGATACAACCTAAAATCCTATTTGCCCTACCACTAGCAACCCCACACTGCTTGGATGGCTTTAGAGACTGATTGACTACTACACCAAGATCTGATTCCATCATAACATTATTAAGGTTATTCCAATCCAAATTATACTTATACTTCAAATTATGATAGCCAACATGCATTATCTTGCATTTATTATAATTAATAC
>NW_013666269.1:117295-139179 GCF_000517525.1 Limulus polyphemus
ATTGATGTAAATCAAAAAGAGCAAAGGTCATAAGACTGAGCCCTGAGATACCCCACTTGTGATATTAATCCAGTTTGACTGAACTCCATTTGTAACAACCTCTGCTTTCTTCCATCCGGTTTGCTAATGTATCCCCCACACTTATAGAGCTAATTTTTTTACAAGCCTTTTTATGTGACACCTTGTCAAATGTTTCTGAAAATTCAGATACACCAAATCTACACCTTTATCCTCATCTACATAAGCAGTAACCTTTTCAAAGAATGTCAAAAGATTTGTAAGGCAAGATTTTCCCTTAGTGAAACAATGTTGACTATCCAATGAAATTCTAAACTTTGTTAAATGACTTTGCAAAGCATCTTTTAACAGACTTTCCAACATTTCCACAACTTATGTAAGACCAATGGATGTATAATTACTGGGACAGTTTTTATCACCTCCCTTGAAAAGAGGAGTGACATTAGCTAACTTCCAATCCTCTGGTACTTGCCCACTGTTCAAGGACTGACAAAAAATAGTAGTAAGTGGCTCACATATCCAATCTTTAACCTCCTTCAAAACCCTTGGGGAAATATTATCTTGCCCAGGATGCTTATCATTTTTTAAACTTCCCAATTTATTTTTAACCATTTCAGAATTAATGCAGTCATCTTATTTGATCTTGTTTTCGTTTATCAACTGATCAAGATGTGAAATACTGGTTAAATCTTCATTAGTAAAAAACCGAAGAAAAAGCAAAATTTAATAACCCAGCCACCTCATAATCATCAGATACTATTCTTCCTTTATCATCCCTCAAGGGTCCTATCCCTATCCTAACATTTTGTTTCCCCTTAATGTATTTAAAGAAATCCTTACTGTTAATTTTTGCATTTTCAGTGCCCTCTGAAGTTAAACAATAGTTTTTGGAAATATCTAAAACTTTCCTGCTGTAATTGCAGCAAAGTACAGCATCTGTGATCAATATTATAACTATTTTCAACAGTATGGTCTAAAAATGAATGCTGCTGGAGATATATAATTTAGTTTTAAACATTTTAACCAGTTTTTGTCTCGTATGCTTCATCCATCACAATCTGATATAACAATCTATATATATCATAGTTGGTAAATCATATGATAAACTCGGAATGTGACTGGAGCTTTTTTCTGTTCTTTAAAACAGTATATAGATTGTGTGATTTGAAGCAGTTGAGAAAAATGTTGGAGACAGATGTTGGTTTGTAACAATGTTTCAAATAAATGTTTTTGAGAAGAATTTCAGAGTAGTTAGTAACTTTATTTATTTATTTATAACATCTAAAAATGATAGTTGGGCTATTTGTAATATTGCTATTACTAATTTTTTCTTTCTCCTTACTATCTTTACGAACAAGACTGATATAAAATAACTATTTTGATATTTTGCAAAAAGTTATAAAAGCAGAAGTAATTACATAAGTTATGTATAAAATTTACAAATTAATATGCATAAACAAAACAGGAGCATCATTGATGACCACAAATACTAAGTACTTAGGAATAAAACTGTAAAGTATAAGTAGGATAAATGAATAAAAATGTTTTTTAAATAAATAAATAAAATTTATATAGTTTATTACAAGTCATAAGTATAATGCAAAAGAAATTAACACTGCATTTCAACATTGTTACCAAATTAAACACCTATCAGCTATCTGGTAATGAAAAACAAATAGAACTATGATGAACTTGTATTCAAACTGTTAAGTTGTACACTGAAAACTTTATAATACAGTTCTATACAAATCATCAGTAGAATGCAAAAATAAATGAAAACTTGTGTAACATTAAAAAGGATAACGATACTTAAAATAAACAACATTGTTTATTATAACAGACGGGGACACAGATAAATGTTTCCAAATTCCACATATTCCATATTCTGTATCTTGAACAAAATGTGGGTTATTCTTGATAACTACTAAATTTTAAATACTTAACAATGACCATTTATTGCTTACCATCTAACATGAGATAAAACTCCAAAGATACCCAAGAGAACTAAAAACAAAAATATATCTGAAAATGTTGCTGCTTCATTGTATCCAAAAGGCTCCCACCCTGGTATTTTATATGGTCTTCCTAAAATTCACAAAGAAAGCATCCCCCTCTGACCCATTCTTTTAGCTATAGGCATGCACACTTACAAACTTGCAAAATTCCTGATACCTATACTACAGTCACTCACTACCTTTGAATTCACTATTCTTGATTCTTTTCAGTTTGCACCTGAATTAAGTCAATTATTCCCCTCCAAAAACCACTTTATGGCAAGCTTTGATATTACCTCCCTTTTTACAAATATACCTCTAAATGAAATCAGTGAAATATGTATGTCTGAACTTTTACATTGTAATATTTCACTGAATAGCTTTACTGAACCTCAAATTAAGACCGTGCTGGCTCTTACAACCACAGATTCACATTTCCTAATCAACAGCACCTTCTTTGAACAAATAGATGGCATGATGATGGGTTCCCTGCTGGGTCCAGTGTTAGCTAATATAGTTCTCTTGTATCACGAAAAGAAGTGGCTTGGCACCTGCTCTGCTTACTTCAGACCTATCCTTTACAGAAGGTATATAGACTACGCTTATTCTTTTTCACAACAAGAATCACTGCTCAAAATTGTTAGAATACCCGAACTCACAACATCTTTCCATCAAATTCACTTACAAGGTTGAAAATAATAATAATTTACCTTTTTTTTTAGACATCCTCATTAACTGTAACACTAGTGGATTTGGTACATCACTACCCATAAAAAAGACATTTACTGGATACCTTGCATAATTTGATCATGTATTGGATGACTGGATTCACGTATGTATGTGACTGAACACTGTGTACATGTCATTTCAAAGAACACGTTCTTGTCACTGCAAGTCTTGATAACAAAGAACCACCACCAAACATTTCATCAAAGCACATGGCATAATTAATGAGACACCTTTTTGGATCAAAATTTTAGAGATGTGTGAGAGACTTTCTTGACAGAAAATTTAAAGAATCTCTTTTGATTCAATCTAAATGCCCTCCCATTAACAGATACAATTCCTATAATATTATTATTTTTTCATTTTTTTTATTATTATATTTCTTTATTTTAACATTCATTTTATGATATGTGCCTCTAACCTGTTCAGCAATACTTTTAGTATGCTTCACCATGTACCCTTCCCTTATGTTATTGTAGTTTTATATTCTTTTTAGTTATTATGATTTAAAATTAATTTTGTAACCATTGCTGTTGGTAGACCCTTGAAAAAGGTGTAAACCGAAACATCAGATAGAATAAATAAACATTTATCTGGAATTATCTTCATTTAAAAAGAAATCTTGTAACATGCTTATTAAACAGAGCTTACAACCTGTGGTCTGCATATCTTAATTTACACTCAGAAATTTCTGTTATACAGGATACTCTAAAATGTAACAGCTACCACACCATTTATTACAAAAACTTACTAATACCTTTTTAATTAAGAAACAAATCCATCCTGACTGCCAACTGTACCCAAACTTAAACTATATACTTTTGTCTTCCATACATTGGTAAGCAAAGCTTAACTTAAAAAAGTCAAATTAAACACATAGTTCATTGTTACTACCCCAAGTTAATTTTAGATTAGTTTTTAAACTCGCATCATGCATACAGGGTTTTTTTTCCATAGTAAATATCTTCTCGTTATTTCTCTCTGTTTATTGTTTGTATATATTTACACATGTGGGAACTGTAAGGCCTTCTATATTGGCAAAACCAAATTCTATCTACTAGTTATTGTCAAGAACATACGATGATTTCCATGAACACAAAAAAAGTTGAATAACCCCTGTGATTCCTCTATATGTCAACATAGTGATGAAATGGGACAGAACTTATTTAATTTCAGTATCCTTTGTAAGGCCAACACTGATTTTCAATTACTAATTAAAGAAACCCTCCACATCAAGCAAGTTTAGCCAACACTGAATAACATGCAATCTTATTTTAAATATCAAAGTTTTTAATATGCACTTTATTTTTTTTTTGTTACTCTTTCTCTTTCTATATGTTTTAGTTTTGATTACATTTCTGTTATTGCAGCAATATATATTTTAGTTATTATGATGTAATTATTTTATTCTGCTTTAGATACTGAAGATGGAATCTGCAGAATTCCAAAACGTTTGTCTGTGTCCCCTTCTGATATAATAAACAATGTTGTTTATCTTAAGTATCGTTATCCTTTTTATTGTGAAACTTCGTTTTCCTCCAGACACATCAATTGCTAGTGTTACATTTTTACTCAACAAGTTGTTCTGTGAAGAATTTAAATGCCAGCTGTAGATTTAAACACTAATCACATAGATGTACAATGAAAACTGCAGTTTAACATTGTTACCAAAACATTATCTAGAGATGAATTACTAATTGTAGATCATTAGCTGAAGCCAAACTGTGAAGAGCTTACAATAACAACTGTAAAGTTGTACTCTTCACACAAGTACTCAAAACTTTGTACATAAACCTTTAGCAGAGACTGAAACACAAGATATGTATAAAAATACGCTGAAAACTGAGTGCGATGATGTATAATAAGTAAAAATTGTATTCAACGTACTTAAAAATTAAGTTTGAATTCTCTTCAAAAATATTTGCATAGTCAAACACATCTTTGGCAAAGCACTAGGTGTGCTAAAACTGAAACATTTAGAAATTCAGTGCAATGTGCAAGTTCTGAAATACTCAAAGATAAATTGCATTTGGAACAAAGGAAATATCTAAATATAAATGCCCAGTGATGGTTTAAAAAACAAATAAAAAAATGTTATAAACACCAAACTGTACTGAGGACACTTTAGTTTTTAAAAGAAGAAAACAAACTAAAAGGGATCAGCCTCACTTTTAGTTGATTTTTTTCATAATAAAAGCAATAGAAAGTGCAGAAGTTAGAAAAACCTAATTAGCCATCACATACTGCCCAGCTTAATTTTAAAAAAGTTCACTTCTTTGAAGAGTCTCAGAAGTATGATACTCTTCAAAGTACCTTACACACAGATGAACTGTGCACTGCTTGCAAATCATCTTAATTATACTTGTGCAAAGGCACAGTCTGCACCTTTTCCTTTGTCCAGTAGATGCTGGAAAGTGCTTCCCAGGTGAAAATTGTTCACATGCATCTGACAGAGCTGATAATGGAATACTTTACAAACAAGAAGACTCTCCTTTATTTGAAGTTAGTGGTTTCAGGAGGGATTCCACTGTGACTTGCTAATCTTGTCACTTCCATTACTGTAGTACTTTTCATTGCAGAAAGAGCATGGACATCTCTTTTATTACTCCTCTTCACAGCAGTCAATGAGCCACAGCTAAAAAAAAACTAAATCTCCTATTTTTTAGTTTACCTGAGACCATCTCTGGGAAGTGGGCCCTGTGTTTCCTACAAGTGCCACAAGCATAAGTGCCAAGTTAAAGAAATGTATCAAACAGAGTTGGAGAAGTATGAAAGTTATCAGTAAAGAGAGAATATTCACTTCTGAGATGCTTTTCTTTCAGAGTTGTTACAACTGTGTCAGCTAAGCCCTTGGAAGGTACAAATCCCTCTTTATTAGAGTATACTCTAAAATTTAGACATAGTCCAGATGAGGCTTCTACCAGAACCTACAACTTGGATCCCTACTTGGTAGGCTTGTTGGGTAGATATTGCTTCAATAGAATTCTAGTCAGTATTTGTTCCTCAATAAATAGTTCTGTAGAAGGGTCATTATAGTATGCTGGAAAAACAATCAGTAGATGATCAAGCTCAAGCCTGACTTTGAAAAGTTTATTATGCTTAGCATTTGTTTTAGGTAAATTATTAGTATTGTCAATGAAATGCAGAAAGAGGATGATAGTTATGAATTTTCCTCTGTAAAATATCAAAGAAAACAGGGTAGGTGAAGTGAAGGAAAGATAAGCCAGTAATCCCTAAGAGATGGTAAGCTATCACTCCATGTACATTTGATGTGTGTGTATAGGCCAAAAAGAAAATCACAAAATACATTGAAAACTAATTTTAATAATGGGATCTTGTTTAAATATTCATTTTAAGCAAGATGATATCTGTGAATATTTATGAAAACATGCTATTTTCATTTCTGCATAAAAGCACATTTACCTTAGCTGATATTTCGAATGCTCAGATCTGTGGATAATAGGCTTGGACAGCTGGCTTTTACAACCAACTAAATTGAGTTCCTGTTTACTTGAGAGCCTTGGATATATTTGAAACTTAGACTTTATGTGAAAATGTAAATACACCATGTTGGCTGTGTAGACTAAACACATTTGCATAAAAAGAAAATAAAATAGAGCTGAAACATAGAAGTCATTTGACAGAACATCTAGACTATACACTCTCACAGCAGAGTAGGGAATGCATATTACCATACTGTAGTAAAGTTGTACTTTGCATCATGAAGCTACATATAAGAATATTTTCTAAAATGAACTTGTTTGAAAGGTTAGATACAAGTTGTATTCAATTAATGTAACATACAGGAGCACATGGGTACCTTTCTTACTATCACATCTACAGTAAAGTTCAACTCTGCCTGCACTGAGTCAGTAAGAAGAAAGAGGTTCAGTGTATGTTGCTGGCAATTGAACACTTATTCTTACTGTTGATATGATTGTTTTATCAGCTCATTAGACTACTTAAAGCACATATAAACACAAATTATAAATAAAGATAATTATGAAGCAAATTCAAAATTTCTTAAATATATGTACATGACACTGTAATTAGGAATATAATATGCAGACCTACTAATTTTTTGGCTTGGTTAGAAATATTTGCCTTCTTATACAATAATTGTAAACAAAAGTACATGATTAAGAAACTTAAAAATAGGCAAAATTTACATTTTATGGAAAGATAGAATGTTATTAGAGATCTGTTGAGTAATGTACTAAATCATAAAAGTAATGAGTTCAAATATAAGTATTTAAATTATTTCTTATAAAAACCATTTCCTAATGTAATTTCCCATTATTTCAAAGCTGATAATGCATAAAAACTAAAGTCAAAATTTAAAGGTTTTGTTTTTCTGAAACTACACACCCTTAGGAAAGTTCTTGTTAAATTTCACACAGTTTCATCTTTTAATTTTATTTTTAGAATGAAATGTGATAAGAACTACATAGCCTATTTCAAAAATGAAATAGGTCTGATGAAAGGGTTAAATATAGCGTTAACTGTATTATATCGCATCTTTCGATCCCTATTCACCACTAGCTAGATCTTCAAGAAAGGGAAATCACTGCTCAACCACACTGAACTAGAAATTATACTGATTATTAAAATGGTTTAATTATCTTTTAATTATACCTTGCAGGTAGTATGCAAATGCTGTGAAAAGAAGTTGCTTTAATATTGAATTTATACTCGTATTTCACAGTTATCATGCATTGTTGGGCTCCCAACATTTAGTATTCTTGAAATCATTTCTCAACTTGATATAATACTATGAAGGGATAAAAGCCTCTACCAAATGGATACAAGGCAGTATTAACAAGGTTGAAAGTTTTGAAGATACAAAAAAATGGGTGGGTGGGTGGGTATATGCAGTAATGTTGGTCTACTTTCTCATTGTCTTATTTTTATATTCCTCAGCACAAAAGTACATTTCCACAGAAATTTCTGTTGTGTAATTATGAAAATGCTAATATATGTCAGACAAGTACCAATTATTTTAAAAATAGTTTTAAATCCATTTTTTGTGTGTGAGTTACAATTACAACACACATTTTATAAATTGTGGTTAAATATTAATAACTAATGACCAGTCATTTGCACACGAGATCTAATGACTGAGAATCATCAACTGCTTAGCATAAATATTAAACTGAATCAAGTGATTGACATTATTTCATAACAGTTTTTGATTTGTTAGAGGTAAAATATTGTTTTCATTTAGTACTCAAATGCCCTTGAAATGTAAAGACTTCAAGGTCTTCCATGTCTTTATAAATACTCAACCACAATTAACAAGAATTTCATTCCACAATTCATCAAGACAAAACAAAATCACTTGAAAAATCAAGAACTTAAGAGGAGAAACTTGTATGGTTTAATTTTTTGCATGCAAGACATTGTTTTTAGGAAATTTCACCAGACACTTATTTTGCCAAAATGCTCACAAGTACTTTTTTTTTATTAATAGTGTTGTTAACCACAGGAGTGGACAAACCATGACTCTAAGCCAGGTGCAGCCCATGCAAAAATTTATTTTGCCATCTATATATTTGCAAATATTCAATTTAATCTGACTCTGAGTATTTTTAAAAATAGAGGAACTGTATTGAACAACCCAATGGCATCATGGTAAAGGGGTAGCACACACTATTCCATGTATCACATTGATCATTAAAGTCTCTTCAAATTGTATTTTTTCAGATTTCCTTTATTGCTATTAAGAGGGTTGAGTATGTTGTGTTAAAATGATTTGAGAACCTCGTCATGTTGTTACAGGCCATGTTGCCATGTCTTGTCAGAGATGCATCTGGTAACTTGATCAGTACATCTTCATATGGAATAGCATGAATACCTGTTTTGTTCTCCAGCTGCATGAGGTATTTAACAGTTGAATGAGAGGTAAGAGTAGGAGCTTTACCTTGGTTAACCCATACCAAGTTGACTTCATTTCTAGATGGAGATTCTTCTTGGTTATGTGGCTAGGGCATATCAGTGGTTTTTGCTACTAACCTTTGTGTTCGAGGATTATAACCTTTTACACAATACCACTCTTTTGCTTACCATGGCTTGGGTGTGATTTATTGCAGGCCCCTTTCTGGAGAACCCTGGTGAACTGAATAGAACAGTGTACTGGTTCTAGTAGGCTAGATTCAAGATTACTATGTCTGCCTGAATCAGTATGTGAGGCTACTTTTAATTAACTGGTTGTTAGAAAACAGCCAGTCAATTGGCAAAACATCTTTTGAAGCTTAACATATCTAAACATCTCAGAAATACACAAACTTTTTAAATATAAATGGCAACTTATTCAAAATTAACAGTTTGGAGGTAGGCTTAACATTTTTCCATCTGCTTTAATGGTATGCACTTTTCATTTATTTGTTGAGAGTTACAAACATTTTTCTTTCATTGGATATTATTTTTTTATGTGTGAAGTCATTTAGATGGATCCTAAATTGAGGAAAAATTATCAAAATTGTTTTCAATGATAAAGGATTTTTTGTTACAAATGAAAACATATTAAATGCCTTTGATTCCAAAATTATTTAAGTCCCATAAGTTACACAGAAAGGAAACATCATGGGACTGGAGAATATCAAGCAGACAAGAAATGTTCAACAGTCACATAATTTTTTGTAATTTTTTCAAGGAAAATCAGTGGAGTGTTCTAATGTTGGGCTGCAATTTCTAACTTGTAGCAGAGAAAGACCAGAATCTAATTAGTTAACATGACAAACATGGTCCTTGCTTGCTAGTAAAAAGTCTAAAAAGTTAACTTTTATGACATAGTAAAGTATAGGTTCTCTTCAGCAAATTGCATATAATAAAATAGCAATTATGATCAACTTTTGTGCCTTACTGATGTTATATATTATCTACCATTACATTTTCATGTATCTTTATTTGCCAAAATTTACTGAAAACAATTGTCCCATTGCATACAAATTCAAGCATTATCAGTTTGTTTCAGGAAGAAAAAGGTCAAGTAGGATAGGCAAAGGTCATATAGAAACATACTTAATATTTATTATTTACCATTTGAAAGATTTAGTTTATATGTGATTGGTCAGTAACCTGTCCTTGTGAAAACTGATTTATACAATATTGCCTCATTATTTCATAATATGGCTGATCTGTACTTTAATTTGTCTAACCATTGCAATTATAAACACTTGTATGTAGTATCTGTTTAAATATTTCATTTCATGACAAGTTTTTATGTTAACTGACTTTAATTTTGATTATTGGAGCATGAGTTAAAGTGGCAGAAGTCCAATCTTTAGAGATAATCCTATCATTAAATACTGTAAATATTTAGTGCCCCAAAGTGGTCTTGAATGTACCTGAGAGTACTTTGACTTCTCTGACTTTCAAGGGCTACCTATGCCTTTATAAATTGGGACACAGAACCAGCCATAAATGTTCTTTGCTATTCTCATCCATGAACATTTTTGAAAACTGTAAATATAAAGGTCATAATGTTGCACTAATTGCTTAGCTTGGATATAGGTTACAAGCCACAGTGGTTAATACCCCTTGGACTTTTTTAATCTTTCCTGCCCTCTTGGATTGAGGTCGTACTTGTTTCAAGTGGTGACACAGAGTCTTGAACAAGTCATTATGAGCTGATTTATGTCTTTATGTTTTGTAAACATATTTTCTCTAGCTTCAGTGGCCAGAGAATTCAGTAACGTATAATGAAGCTGCTATCGTATATAGATTTTTTTGTTTGTTCACTTATATTTGCTTGTTTGCCTTTTCTATCCATCATTTTATTGTCTGCATATCATTACAGCACTTGTAATTGTTTGCCAGAAACCAATGTAGCTAGATGAAACATTATTTTATCACAAATTACAGTTGTTACAGTAAGGAAGAATGTTTTAAAAACAGGTACGAGGTTTCAATCACTGTTATGACTTGTGTACTTGAGATTTATTGCACCAGTGAACAAAATTTTGTACCTGCTTTAAAAATACTCTTCCTTACTGTAAAAGCTGTAAATTGTAATAAAATAATACTTATAATCACTAATTAGACTCGAAATGAAACTATTAGGTACTACATCATATGCCAAATCATTTTGTATTTAAGTTACTGCAAAAAATGCATGATTTGAAACTATCCATAACTTGTCATAAACACTAGTATTGGGCCTACTACATTTTAAAACACCACGTTCTTTATCTAGTCACAGCTTACATGTGTTGTCTTAAATATGAATATAATTACTAATGTCAAGAGTACATAGAGGCTTTACAGTTAGACATACATGTGATTATTAGGCTGGTATGTACTGAATTATAAAAATTTGTTATATTTTGTGAATGCAGGCTTGTAAATTACATCACAAAAATCTACACCATATATAATCACTGATAGAGGACCTTGTTGTTTCAGTTAAACTTTAGGCAAGTTAAACATAATAGATTTATGAACTTTAGTGGACTGTAATTTCCAGTTGAATGAAAAGTGGGGTGATGTTTTGGTTTCTATAAGAAGGTCTCGGTGTAGAAGACAAAACATCAACCTCTTTTTATTCAACAGGTAGTTGTAGTCCATAAAAGTTCTCAAACCTAGTAGAGAACCATTTTAGTATTGTTTGAATGTAACAGACAATCAGTGATATATATTTTGTTGTAAATCACATCATGTTCTGTATGTAAAACGTGCATTTACAAAGACTGTATTATAGATTTAAGTATTATTTTTTTATATACAAATACCTGCATTTACTAACATTTTACTTTAAAGATATTAAGTTTTCATAAATCTAAATTACCTGCAGTTTTGAAGACTACAAAACCTCAAATATATGTATATATTAACCCTTTCATGACTGGTATTCATCTCTCAGGTGTTGAATATACGTATCAGATTACAAAATTTAAGTCATAAATATAATTCTTCTTTCAACAAATTTTTACTCAGAAGTATCTTAGAATAGAATTGATATTTTTGCATTATAGGCATTTATTTATTGTAATTTATGAACATAAAGAAATAAAATTCCAACTTTTATTTCTTCTCACCTCCTATGAATATAGCCTGTAAATAATGCATTTATCCATTTTTTTCAATTTTCCTGCCCATTCCAAAATATCATCCGTTGAAAATACAATGACTCATGTCTTGGTTTTTATCTGAATTTCCTTCTTTGTCAGTGGGAGCACTATGGAGCTTAGTTGTCACCCTTTTATGACATCACAGCATGTGATCTGAACAGTTATTAATTAAGTTCAGTTCTGAAAATAACTTGAACCAACAGCTAAAGGTGATTGGGTTGATAATTATAATCTATCTATATCAGTATAAAGTAAAGTGATTTTAGCTGTTACTTGTAGTTTGCTGATATATTGGCTACCCAGTATACTTTGTGTTAAAGTATATCTGTTTAACAGCTACAGACATTTATTTGTGATAAGATATCAGGTAAGTCTAGTTAGGTTTAGCAACTACTAGGAATCATCACACTATTCAAATTACTCCATTTATTGAATATTATTTTTTAGCCTATCATACTTGAGCAGCACACATAAAATAACTTATCTATGTGAAGATAAACTATATCTTGGTTATAAATTTATCTTTACTAAAAATATTGTTTGGTTAAACATTGTATATAAACTGTGATAAATCCTGCCCTTAGATGGTCAATCGTGGTCAGGACTAGCACAAGTGTATCTACCTCTTCATGTGACAGTACACTAAATAAGTTTGATCACTTTTTAATGATGCAGAGATAGATTGTGAAAACTGTGGTTTCATCTTGTCACTTGTAGTGTAGATGACATGGACTCCTTGGAAGTTCCCAGCAATCTTAGAATTTAATATAATCCTCTTGGTCATAATAGCTTTATTGATTAATTTTAAGCCATTTTATAGAACATTGATATCATTGTATCAATTGAAATATGTTGGCTCATTTACAAAAGACTTCATGTTTTGGCTTATTTATGATCTTAAAACAAATTTTTTTATTGTTTGATGATGTTTGTTAAAATTAATTGTTTGTTTCCAAGAATTTAAATACAAGTACCTCAGATTTTGTTTTTTGGAAAGGAATAAACAGTGTTTTGTGTGCACATACTTGAGTTTAGATTCTTTGTTTTAAATTATTTGTAAAATTTCTTGACAATACAAATAATACTTCTGTTCTTAGAATAATATAATTAAGAATTTGGAAATCTTAATTATCTGTATACCACTAGTATTGTCCCAGTGTCTGTAATTTATGAATAAAAAGTAGATAAATAAGAAATAATAATAATTTTATGCATTTTACTTGATGCAGAAAAGTTAAAGAAATGTTAGACCAAATTCTCAAAAGAGTAGATATCCAAGGACAACCAGATGAAGGACAGATAGTAGTAGATATGATGATCCCAGGAAACAAAGTTGGCTTAGTTATTGGCAAAGGTGGAGAAACTATTAGACAGTTACAGGTTAGTATATAAAACTAGCAGAAGGAAATACAAAGTAGTACATTATAAAATATGGTTAAAATAAAAATTCAGTCACTTTCATCTGTTTTTTCTTTTTATTATTCTGCTAGAAATCCTATTCCGTTTGAATTTAAAGAACATGCAGCAATGGCAATAATCAAGGCAATTGTTGATTATAGTTGTCTTATAGTATGCATTATAAAGGGAATGTTATTTTATATAAACTCAGTATGCTAACTTTATAGAGAAAGTGTTTTATTAAGAAATTTAGGTAACAATCTAGTTACTTAGCTATTTTGTTAATTCATTATGATAATTAGTGTAAAGTAAAAATTTATATTAAATTAACTCTGTAGGACAGTAAATGTTACATTATATATTTTTTTAATCAGTAAACTATGCTAGATTATAAATTATATTATATACACGTGTTATATCTTAAATAGGAACAAACTGGAGCTAAAATGATTATGATTCAAGATGGACCTCAACAAACAATTCATGACAAACCACTTAGGATCACAGGATCACCATCTCAGTGTGAGGTAGGTATTTTGACACACGATAAGCCACTCATATTTCCAGAATAAAAAGTTATTGTTTTGATGATTATGCCCTAAAATAGTAATTATTATATGATACCAATATAATTGTAACTTTGGAAGTAATTGACTACAAACAATGATAAATTATCTTTTTGATACTTTTCAATTCATATAATTATATTCTCCCCAGTGGGTTAATGATAAGTTTATGGACTTACAATGATAAAATACTGGGTTCAGTTCTCTACTGTTAAAAGAGTGAATCCCATTGTGTAGCTTTGTAATAAGAAAATAACTAAAATATAAACTTGTATATATATTTTTTATTAACACTTTTTATGTAGGCATCTTTTTCTCTGCATTTCATGTGGTTTTAGTGAGTTAAATTCAAAATTTAATTGAACTACTTTCTTATTGTGGTATATGAATAATTTTGGTTAATAAACTAAATGTTAATGGTATGTAAGTTTTAATTTTATAAGGCAATATTTAAAAATAATTGTCAGTTTCCCTTTGTCAGAGGATTGTGACATTTTCTCCTTAAGCATCCCCTCTTCTCTAATTTATTTACCACCCCTCCAAAGAAGTATGAAATTTAACATAAGTTACTCATTTTGATGTCAAAGCATAATTTTTAAAGCCTGCAATCTTATTTGGTTACAAAACCATAAACTAGAAAATCAGAGCCCTTTTGCCATGCCCACCTGTCACATGCTCTCTTTCAGTAATTGCCAATAGTTATTCCTGATGTTTAATACTATATTCTTTATAACCAATAGAAAGCCAGAGTTTTAATATATCAAGTGATATATTAAACTACTTTGTTTTCTGTACAGAGAATTGTTTATTTTGCTTCCAGTTCAAGCTTTATTCCCATGGGAATTTTTAATGGCTCTTGTTGCAGTTAGAAAGCTAGATAAAATTGTGATAGTTATGGGACATTGTCTGCTTTTTGAATGTTATTATTCTGTGTTCTTTGGTGCATTATTTAATTAAATAAAAAATTATTTAGTTCTAGTAGTACAAAAAGTAGGGTTAAGTGCCATCAACATTCGACAGCAAAAAAAAGAATACCAAGGTAAGTACTTTATTTCTTATTTTTCATGTGTATTCTTTATTTATTATTATTCAAGTAACTAAAATGTAAAAATTATAAACTTTTGGATTAGGTAATAAAGAATATAAGTAATAATGATGTAATTCGATAGGGCAAGATGAGCTAAACGTTTGCTAAGTGGTTTACAACTTATATGGCATGAATATTAGTTAGACACAGTTCAAAAAGAAATAAAACAATACAATTTAAGTATAAATAGGTGTATACAAGTTAAAACTATTTAGGATAAACAAATGTAGTTTCATGTTACAATTTGAAATCATTCTAGAAAGAGAAAAATGGTAATCTAGTTGTTGTTTTTTGTGGTTATGAAGTCAGTCAAATTGAACAGATATTATATAAAGTTTGTGTTTTAAATAAACGTTTTTAATACCCACATCACCCATGTCTACTATGTAGTTACTTCAAATGGGTTCCTTGTCATCACTGGACAAAATTGGTTTTAAACTTATTACGTGTATTAAATGAAAACTTTTGGTTAACAATTCAGATTAATTATAATTTTGGTATGATAAAAAATTTAGTTTATTGTACTCAAGTAATTGTAAACACAGTGAAACTGCATACATTGTTCTTTCAATCAAAACAAAAAATTTAGCTTTTATAAAATGGAAACTTTATAGGGAAATTTGAAAAGTATATAGGAAGACTTAAAAATCAGTAATTAAGATCTACAAAAAAGATAAGCACTTTTAATTGTTTCTTTAAAAAATATATCTTAAAGAAATCTTTTTGAAATTTGAATACTGCTAATTCATACAAATATCCCATATGAAAATAAGGTATTTTATTTGCAGAAGTTACATAATCTGTAGAAAGTAATGCTGAAATTTCAAACTATTTTGTCCAGCAGTTTAGTTTTACAGTACAATAAAAAATCATACAGCAGGTGTGTTGAACTGGATATCATAGGGTATACTTGTCCAAAATGCCTGGACTCTTTCCTGTTCATTGATCTTCTGTTGTCATATAATATTGAATCATACAACATTATGGTACAATTGTATAAGCATTGAAACTGGGGAACCTTGTTGGCTGTAACATAGCTATTGGTGAGATACTGTATTAAGCATTTTCATATTGACGCATACATTCATGTTTGGTGCAACCTGATATGTGAAATGAATTGCAAGATTTATTGTTGGATGTGGTTTTTGCAAGTTGAACTACTCTTTGGTTGGTTTTATAATAAGATAATTATAGCACTTGATAAAGTAATAGAAATGTTTATAAATAATAACAACTGTGTGTGTGTGTGCATATATTCTTTTTCAAACAGTAGGTCAAAAATTAACAGTTGTACAAAAACTGGACAAACAAATAAAACTAAGTGGGATAGGTTTGTGCAAAAGTAGGAATTAAATGTTAATGAGAATAGATGTTTATTGAATTTATTCTCTGTTCAAAAAGCTCAAATAGAGAATCTTAAAAATTAGGAGTAGACATGAATACTAGCCCCATAACAACCCATAGCTAAAACTGTTGTCTGCTATTTTCAGTTGTGAGAAGGTAGCTCTTTATCGAAACAGAACTTAATTGAAGTAAAAATAGAAACAGGTTCCTAAAACAACCCATGGGATTAAATGTATAATTTATGTCTTGGAGTTATCATTCTAGACCCATACTTTTCATACAGGTCTGAGGAAGAAGAAAATGTATTGTTAAAATATAATAAGTCTAATAATAATGTCTGGTGACTAGTATAATTAATTATAAACATGCTTCACCAGCTGGGAAAAGGCATTCACACCATAACAATTGTTATTGTAACAAATGGCCTATATAAATAGTGTTCCTATCATTACTATGTTTTTGTGTCCCAATCAGCCTGATGAGCTTTGGTTTGAGCGAAATGGATTATCAGGAATGGGTATGAGGACATATTTTGTTTAAAATACTGTTACTATACACCCTTTTGATTCTTGAAAATCATTAGGAGACTAACTAGATAAAGAATGTTGTGTTAAAACATAGACCTAATACTATGTCTGATTACAACTATAGTTAATTCCACAGAATTGTTTCTGAGAGTATGACAGTGAATTTAGTCATATATTTAACCAGTACAATCATGGAATCTCATCCAGTTGAGAAATTTTGTCCTTGTTTTTGTATAAAGAATACTTTTATATATTTTAAGCTTTGCCTGAAAATAATATTCAACACAGCAACGTACAAGGGTCATCCTTCAGCAAGTTTTTCAATATCTATTTATTTTTGGCATAGCACCTGCACAGAAAAGAACATACTTCACAGACCTATGCAGATTTACATGCTTTGGCAAAAGGGAGAAAGTAATGCATTCTATGTAAAACCAGTGAAGCATTATATTTTTTTAAGTTAAATCAAATATTTTAGTTAGATTAAAAATATTTTAGGTTTGCATCTCTTCTGAGCTCTGTGATTGAAGACTTTTTAACAGTACGGTTCAGTAATATCAATACATCTTCAACTTCCCATTGCTTTTTTGTAACATAATGACTAGTCAATTTACTAGGACCCCCCACCTAATACCAGATTGAGCCATTTTTTGTTGCTATAACAGGTTGGATTCAGCATTACAAAAACTGTACAAGATTCTAGAACATGTTCTGTTTAGTAGTATCCAATTCATCCAAGAGTAGAGACGATACTAAGTTCATGGCTCTTACAAGAGGATAATGATTTCAAATGCGACAGAGTTCAATGTCTTGTTAAAGAGTGACAAAATTAAGATATATTCTGATTGGAGAGGTATCTCTACTGGTTGTGAATATATACTATTAGGTTCAATAAATGGTTATTGAAAAACTTGCTGAAGGATGACCCTTGTATGTTGCTGTGTTGAATATTATTTTCAGGCAAAGCTTAAAATATATATAAGTATTTTTTATATAAAAACAAGTTGTCTTATTAAAGAGTGAGAAAATTAAGATATATTCTGATTGGAGAGGTATCTGTACTTGTTGTGAATGTATACTATTAGGTTCTACCTCTATTTGATTAGCCAGATGTTTGAATATAATTATGATTAAAAATTGAAAGAACATGTGGATCCTCCATAATATTTAAATTACTGTTTACCATGTGTAGTTACTTTTGAGAAGAATGTTAATTTTAATGAAATTTAGAGAAGGTTAAAAAAAGAAGGAAATAGGATAGTGTAAGTAGGTCGGTTAGTATTCAGCTCCCATAACTGTGAGAAATGTAACAAAACTATTGCATGAGTAAGTTAAATATAATAAGAAAAGTTAGCATTTACCTTCTTTGCTCAAAAATCTGTTTTCTTATTATTATCATCAGGAGTAACCAATTTCTAAAAACTGGCTACAGACAGTCAGTAGTAGTTTAAGAGTGGATATTGTGAAATGGATCTTTTAATGTAAAAAAAAAAATGCAAGGATTAGGCTTCCATAGAGTTACTTAAAATGGTGTATCTTCAGTACTGTTAAGTCGTACTTCCTCAGGCTCCAGGCCCGGCATGGCCAGGTGGTTAGTGCTCTCGACTCGAAATCTGCAGGTTCGAATCCCCATCACACCAAACATGCTCGCCCTTTCAGCCATGGGGGCGTTATAATGTGACGGTCAATCCCACTATTCGTTGGTAAAAAAGTAGCTCAAGAGTTGGCGATGACTAGCTGCCTTCCCTCTAGTCTTACACTGCTAAATTAGGAACGGCTAGTGCAGATAGCTCTCGTGTAGCTTTGCGCGAAATCCACAACAAACAAACTTATATATCCTCAGGCTCCACTTCCATCTGTTTATGTTTGTGCACTTTATTTGTATGTCATGTGAATGATGAATGTTTGTTTTTTTTATTACCTGGTTTGTGGTTTTTAGATTAAAAGTTTTTTGAGGGGGGGGTGGAGATACTGATGCATTAGACACAATTTTTCTATATAAAATGAATTAATTTTTTGTCATGTAATAGTCTTCCAATTTTGTTTTACTTTAAAGTTATGTTACATCAATTGACAAGTGACAAAATATAAAAAAAAAAAAAATCCATAACCTTTTCTTTCTTTAATGGCATATTGAATCAAGCTTGAATTCTCTTAAATTTTTACTTTCTATACTCAAAATCTAAAATCCACAAATAAACCTGATCTGACAGGTATACTAATATTTTGTTTAAGTTTTTGGAAATATCTAACGTTGTTGTTGACAGTACATTGTATGAAGTAAGCAAATTTTTGTGTTACATAATATAGTTTGCCAAACAACAAGTAATGCAGTTGATAGCAGGGAAAGATCAAGATGTAAGTAATTATTTGTCCATATTATTTAAATAAGTGTAATTAATTTAGTAGTATGGACATAAAACTGCTAATTGGAAAAATGTGTTTTGTCAATCCTAATACTAATTTGTAATAAATTATCATTTGTCATTTTGTCTTTACATCAGTATTTTGTTCATTAATCATTATAACCTTAAACAACCTTTTCTTCAAGATTGATGAAATTATTTTCAGTTTTTCCATGTGCATAGTATATTTGTTTATGTGTTAGATTAATATCTAATTATTTCTTACATTTTAATGCTGATAATTCCAAATTAATCACTGTAACCACTAAATCAGTTAACTATTATTGTAAATTTTAGCCTGTATTAGTCATTTAATAATTCTTTTTCAACTGTTTTAAGCTATGATAATCTATATATATATATAAACATTGGACAATGCTGCTTTAAGCAAGCCTTGTGGTAAAAAGAGATGCTAAATTTAATTACATTCTGTATTACATTAGGTCAGTACTCCACGGAATGGAGATTACCAATATGGATCAGGTGCTCAAGAGGTAAATAAAAACTAAAACTTTTTTATGAGAGTTTATATTTTAATATTGTGTAATAATTCTTCAGTAAAATTGTGTTGCTTAACATATAAAGCAGTACCTATTGAGATAGTTACTCTTGTTAATTAACCATTAAGCAGTTTCAGTAATAAAATAGTTTTAGAAATCATTTGTTTATTTTTAAGTGATAGGAATTCAAATGTGACATAAACTATTGATATAAAAAGACTAATAAATCAATCAAACAGTATTAAATAGATGTTCAAGGATTTACCAGAGCAAACATCATGCTTTAACCCTCTCGCTACAGGCTTGGGCGATACAACTGAGTTCATGACTCTAAGTTGACCTTTAGAGTTTCCATACTATAACTTTTAATATGTTTTCTGTATCTTCACAAAAGTTTCCAAATTTCAGTAAATATTGGAAGGCTTTTTGATGCAAAAAATAAGATTTCGTGATTAAGTATTTTTACTAAAAATATCTCTGTCAATGTATGGGATCAGAGTTTTGACTTCTCTGAGTGAAAAGTTATTTTCATGTTACGATTAAAAATACTGTCAGTTAATTTCATGGTTGTCTTGTACATTTCAAAGCAAGGGGGCATTCACTCCAGATTTCTTTGCTTTCAAACATTGGATATTCTGTTTGGGGCACACAAACATCAGATCGTTCTCCTTGCTTGTCATGTTTCATGGGTAATGAATTTAGGGCCAACCAGTTTTTTGTCCCAACAGAACTCTTCCCACAAAAAGAATGCTTTATCCTCAAGTTTTTTGTTGAATCTACTCTTGTCTCAGAATGCATCAAATCGATGCTTTTGCCACATACTGGAATGCTCAGCTCACCTAACCCTCTGGCTTTGGGCATACATGCTGTCAGTTATCCAAGGTTCTTGCACTGATTTGTTCTACATCCTGCCAAGTTCATCTGGTGGCACCACATTGGCTGGGTCAACCTTGGTTTCCACTCCTCCAGTATCTTCAGGAGTGCCAATCCCTTCTCCTTCCTCTCTGGCCACCTCTTTTATGCCAGTCTCGGTTTGACATTTTTTCATCTAGGAGTTGACATTCTTTGACTTCACACCTGTCTTTTATGCAGTCCATCACGTGATGCTAGGGATTGACTTATTGGATGGCATCCTTATTAACGTGATCCATGTTACATTCTTCTTTGGAAGTTTATCACCGGAAATGGTTTGCTTATCGCCAGTGGTCTCTCAGACAAGGGTTTAACCCTTCCCATCCCACTGTGCCACATGTCTCTCAATTTCTGACATGGGTTTATGACAAAGGTTTAGTGCCTTTGTCTGTTGTCCTGTATCATATATTTTATGGTTATCTATCCTCATCATCCTTTTCAGATTCCTAATTGGGATATCACAGTGGTTATTCGTGCCTTATCTCATCCACCTTTTGAACCTTTAGGGTCATGTTCGCTATATCATCTTTCACTAAAGATTTGTTTTTTCCATTATTGGCTAGTGAGTGTCATCATTCAGATATGTTTGTTCTTCATGTTCACAGGACTCTTTTTACCATTCCAATTATGTTGTATCCTGACAGGTTTTTCCTATCCAAAATTTCAGCAGCTAGGGAAGGAAATAAAGCTTTCTCACCTATTCACTATCCTCCATTTCACATTTATATGACTGCTCGGATACGAATCGTCTTTTATGCCTGGTTTGGGCTCTCGGATGTTATGTGGCATGCACTGAAACATTTCAGGGCTCACGTCACCATTTGTTTATACATTGGGATCCTACTGTGTCACATGATCTATCCCCTGTTACTTTGACTGGCTGGATTCATCAATTTGTTTGTATTGCTTACTGTGGACTTTCATTAGAGGAACACAGACTTCTTTGGGTCTCATCTCATCAAGTTTGACATATCTAGATGTCCCTGGCAGTTCAGTTGCATTGCCCACTGGGGGAAATTGTACAGGCTTTTATGTGGACCACACCTACCACCTTTATATCAAATTATTGACATGATTTAGCAGTTTAACTCTCTCAGCACGGGCTCGGTTTTGGGGACTGACCTCATAACCATTTTGTGCTTGTTATAGTTTTCATGCTATAACTTTTAAATTATAAGCAAATGTTAATGAAATTTGGCAGTTTATCAGTAAACATTACAATGCTTTCATATGCAAAATATAAAATTTTTTATTAAGTCTTAAGGTTTATAAAGCAGTGTTTTTCTCATGCCTTTTTTTTCTTTTTTTCTTCTTTTTACATGTGGCCCATCTATCGTGC
>NW_013666269.1:140179-147907 GCF_000517525.1 Limulus polyphemus
GTTTCTTAAGAAAAATCTGTTATTTTCAGTAATGAATCTCTGTATGGGTTCGGTAGATTTTACCAATCTCATAACCATCATAAAAAATTAAGAAATGAATATAAATTATGCCTCTTTCATTTTAGAATTAACAAAAATTATAACACGAAAACATAAATATATAGAAGTACTTGTATATAAGGAAACATTTCCAAAAATGGAAAGGGGTGGGTGGGGTGCCATTATGTTTGATTTATTATATGAGTAAGATTTTAGCAAATTGAAAAGATAAAAAATTATTCACATGTCATAGACAGAAGTAAGTGTATATAAGGAAGAGTTTCCAAAAATGGAGAGAGAGATGAGTAGGGCCACTGTGTTAGATTCAGTACACTGGCAATATCTCAGTAAATAGAAAAGATAGAAGGTTCTTATTTTATATTCTAGCTTGTCAATATTGGTAATTTGAGTTCCTAATTCGTACGAAACTATTTTTTTCTTTATCTTACCTAATCTAATCTTATTTAATCTAGTAAGTTTCTAATTTTAACATTTTAGCTACTTTTATGATAATAAATAAAAATACGCATGAAAAACAAGAAATAAAGAACTTACCTTGGTCTTTTATGTAGTCTTTTTATGTAGTTTGTCAATGAAATATAAGCCTACTTTTTGTATTAATGGCACTACTACACTAAATATTTTTTAATTTAATCAAATAATGCATCTAAGAATGCAATAATAACACATAAAAAGCAAACAATGTCGTATAACTATTATAATTTTTCTTGCTTTATAGCTGCTGAATAACAGCCTTTAAAAATTCCACTAAGCTTCTTGGATGTGATTCCTGTGAGAATAAATTTGAAACTGAAAAAGGAAATAATGATTGACATGTTCAGAAAACCACATGATATAATACATTTAAACTTTGGCTTTCTATTGATTATAAATAATATAGTGTAAAATGTCAGAGAGAACTACTGGCAATTTGTGATAGGTGGGTGTGGCAAATAGGTCTGATTTTGTACTTCATGGCTCCATAAATAAATAAGATTGAAGGCTATAAAAATTATGATTTGCCAGAGTATTATCTAGTATGATAAGTACCTTGAATTAAATTCCATGCTTCTTGGAGGGGTGGTAAATATATTATAGAAGAGGGAAGATCGAGAGACCAAATATCACAATTCTCATATTTGTGGTAGATTAAGGATTTTAGAATATTTACTTATAAAATTAAGAACCTAAAACTTATATTAAATTTTGATTTATTAACTACACTTTGATGCTATGTTTATTTATATACAATGATAATATTATATGATATGAGCATTTTAAGTTCTTGATTTTATAAGTTGAAATTTTAAAAATCCTGAATTTCCCCTAGTGTGAGAAATGACATTTTTTCTCTAGACATCCCCTCTTCTCTAATTTGTTCACCACCCTCCAATAAGTACAAAATTTAATGTAAATTACAAACCGTAATTTTTTTAGCCTTCAAATTTGTTTGGTTACAGAGCCATCAAATGGAAAATCAGACCCCACTTGCCACACCCACCTGTCAAATCCTCTTTTTCAGGATTTGTTAATAGTTCTTTTATGTTTAATACTATAATATTTATAACTAACAGAAAGCCAAGGTTTTCATCTATCAAATGACGTATTATATTACATTGTTTTTCTTAACAGAGAATTGTCATTTTCTCTGTTAGTACAAGCTTCATTCCCAGGGGAAATATAGACTAGCTTGGATGAATTTGTAACAGCTCTTGTCACATAGTTAGAAAGCCAGAAAAACTGTGATAGTTTGGGATATTGTCTGCTTCTTGCATGTTATTATTCTATGTTCTTTGGTGCATTATTTAACTCTCTCATTATTATTACTATTTACAAATAAGTTCTTAAACTTACTTTTCTTAAAACATGGAACAGTAAACAAAATATATTAATATCTCAGAGAATAGGAAAGATAGGAGGTTCTTATCTTATATTCTAGCTTATCAACATTGGTAACTTAAGTATCTAATTTGTAAGAAACCATAGACTTGGACATCACAAACACATAATTTGAACCAATGCTACATTCATCATACCACGTGACACACAAGTATCGATATTTAGGTTTTTTTTTTAAGTATCTACTTTTGTATTATGAAATTAACTAATGTATAATTCTAAAATTTTAATTATAATCTACAGTTTGATACCAAACTTGTTGACATACATTCATAAAATAGTAGTTCAATAATATTTTGAATGTGAGTCTACAAATGCAATGACATAGCCTTTGACCCTTGACCATAGGAAGACCCGTGTTGTTAGAGTTAATTGGATAAAAATTATTTAGTGTTAAGTGTCATCAACAGTCTACAAAAAAAAATAAAAGTAGGTACAGGTAAGTACTTTATTTCTTGTTAAGTACTTTATTTGTTGTTTTTGTATGTATTCCTTATTTATTATTGTAAAAGTAACTAAAACTTAAAAATAGGAATCTCTTTAGGTTAGTTATGGTTAGGTTAGGTAAAATAAATAATAATATAATAAAAATATTTCATGAGGCATGCATGTGAGCAGCTCAAAGTAGCTCATGAGTAATATAATTTAATAGCATAATGTGAACCCCATGTACTCCAAGTGATTTACAACTTATAATGGCACAAATAGTAGTTAGACATGGTTCAAAGTGCAGTAAAAACAATACAATTTAAGGATAAATAGTTGTATACTGTTACAAGTTTAAATCTACTTGGGATAAACAAGTGTAGTTTCATGTTGCAATTTGAAGTCATTCCAGAAAGGAAAAGTGGTAATTTGGGTGTTGTTGTTTTGTTTTTGTGTGTGTGTAGTTTGACCAACCTTATATAGAGTTAGGGTAAAGGTTTTAGAGATTACTTTATAGAAATTTGAGATTTTTAGGACAAAGAATAGTATTTTTACTCATAACTTGAAAATCACTTTGCACTCGGACTAGTAATGAAACTGATTGGATATATTCACAAACAAATCTTTAGTAAAAATACTTCATTACAAAATCTGATTTTTTGTGCACAAAAGACTTGTAATGTTTCCCAAAAGTCTACCAAATTGTGTGAAGATACACACTTACAGTATTAAAAGTTATAGTATAAATATTTAATGAGAGCAAATGTGTATCCAGACTTGGTATTTTACATAGAGCCCATTGCGAAAGAGTTAAAGAATACTGTTACTACAACTGGCTGGCAGCAAAGTTAGAGATATACTTGTAATAAGAAAAATAATTAATGTTCTTGAGCTGAGTTATTTTGTATGTTCATTGCCTATATTGTATAAAATTTACATCATGTTCTTACTTCTGTTACAGCAAGTTATGGTGCCTAAACAAGCTGTTGGAGTTGTAATTGGGAAGAGTGGAGAAACTATAAAGAGAATCCAACAGGACTCTGGAGGAGCAAAGATACAATTTCACTTGGCAAAGGAAGATACTCCAGGAGAGAAGTTGTGTATGGTCACTGGAAACCCTGAGCAGGTTCAGAAGGCTGTGGAAATCATTCATGAATTGATACATAGTGTGATGGTTTGTACTAATTACTGTATGTTATTTTAATTAGATTGTATTTTAGAAAATATGAATTCAATTTGTTTGATAGTTAATTATACATTCAGGTTAAATCTAACATGCCATATTTAGCTGCTTAAATTTTAATAATGGACAGTTGAAAACATCAACTATGGAATGATGTAACAGTATTTCATTAATAAGAAAGACTGTGTGTGATGGGAGGCTGAGAATCAACAGGCAAGTGGTAGGCACAACTAATCAGGTAGTGGAGTGATTGGCAGCGAGAAGAAACATTGTTTCATTATTTATGTTAGCCAGACTTTCATCATGTTTGTTATCATTTTATGATCTTTATAAAAAGAGAAGTTGACCATGATGCCACTTTGAGCTTCAGCAGAAGTTTTAGTGGAAGATATTTAATGTTAGCCATTTCTGTTATTTAAAAGAGGCGGCATACTACCTAAACAATAAAAAATAATAAGAATTTAAAACAAATAAATGAAAAACTGAGTCAATACTTATAAAAGCTGTAACTAAGGTTGAATTTAGGTCTGAGAGAAATTGATATGCTTCACAGTTGTATTTATGGTCCATTGTAATTAATAAGACAGTTATAGTTTAAATAAGTATTGAGCCCAAGAAAGAGTACCTAATCACTCATTTTACAATAAGCATAAAGTATTTTAGCTTTCATAAAGTGAGTTTAATCCTACTATCCATATCTTAACTTTTGTTCTATAGCTATAACATCATTTTGACTTCTCCTCAAACATTAAAAATGCTAAAGTGGCAAATTCACTGTTAACTATCGCCACAGGTATCCTCTACTGTGTATGACACAAGGTTTTTGCGAGTTACATTCAAAATTTTATTAAACTACTTTTTGTTTATGTTATACCAATTAGAATAGCATAAAATGTTAGCTAATAATCCATATTTTAATAGTATACAAGTTTTAATTTCTTAATTATACAAGGCAATATTTAAAAAAAAATTAGAATTTCCCCTAGTGTGACCCACGTGACACATTTTCACTTAGCATGTCATCATCCCTATTTTATCCACCACCCCTCAAAAAAGTATGAAATTAAACATAAATTACTCTATAAATTCTTTATTGCTCAGACAAACCATAATTATTATAGTTTTCAATTTTGATTGGTTACAAAACTATCGAATAGAAAATCAGATCCCTCCAACCACACCCACATGTCACATCCTCTTTTTCAGAATTTGTTGATAGTTCACTCTTACGTTTCATTATATATTACCTATAACCAATAGAAAGTCAAAGTTTTCATCTATTAAGTGACATATTGTGTCACTTTATGTTCTGAATTGTTAAATGTCAATTTCACTCTGAGTACCAACATCCTTCCTGCAGGAAAGTTAGTGATTAGCTTGGATGAACTTGTAATGGCTCTCGTCACATAGTTAGAAAGCCAGAAAAGTTTTGAGAGGTAAGTAAATTTGTCTACTTTTATTATGTTATTAGTTTATATTCTTTGGTGCATTATTTAATTAAATAAAAATTATTTAGTGCATTACTATTATTAGTATAAAAAATTAGGGTTAACTCTCATCGAAATCCGATGCAAGAAAAAAGAAGATTGGTTAAGTATCTTATTTCTTGTTTTTCATGTTTATTCTTTATGTATAATTATAAAAGTAACTAAAATGTAAAAATAGGGATCCTTTTAGATTTGTTAAGGTTAGATTAGGTAAAATAAATAATAATATAATAAAAATGTTTCACGAGGCACAAGCGAGTAGCTTGTGGGTAATGTAATTCATTAGCGTAACCTGAGCTGGACGTTCCCCTAGTGATTTACTACTCATAATGGCACGGATAGTAGTTAGACTCGGTTCAAAGAGCAATAAAACAATAAAATTTAATTATAAATAGATGTATACTATTACGAACTTAGAGCTACTTAGGATAAATGAATGTAGCTTCATGTTACAATTTTAAGTCATTCTAGAATAAAAAGAGTAATTTAGGTGTGTGTGTGTGTGTTGTTCTGGTGGTTATGAAGTCCATCAAATTGACCAATTCCATTTTCAGATAAGGTAGAAAAAATAACAGATATACTATATAGTTTTACTATATATATAGAAAAAAAAACGTTTGAAATGCATTTAGGAGGTTTTAGGGATTACAAAAGTGAAATTTGGATGTGGAAAAGTATTTTTAATTTTAACATGAAAATTATATTGCACATGGCTATTCAAAACAAATACTTAATATATTCATGGACAAATTTTTATTTTGTATGTAAAGACTTATAATATTAACTGAAAGACTTCCAAATTTTGTGAAGATATACTCACTATATTGAAAGCTAGAATTATTAAATCTATAAAGACTAAACAAAGAGGTCACGTGGTTGGTCAGATTGACCGAGCCTATATCAAGAGAGTTAATATAGTGTTATTGAACTATACTTGTGTTATTAACTAACCGTACATTGTGTAATTTCTAATTCAGCTATATGCATGTGAAAGGGTTTAAATAACTTAGGCAAGACTGACCTTGAGTAAATAATGGCATGTGGAGTGGAAAAATGTTTTGTATAGCATCTATGAATGTAGAGATGTACAGTACCAAAATCACATTTTAACTTTGTAATAGTGACAGTGTTTATATATTATGTATGTTAATGCTTATTTACATTGTAAAGAATTTATTGTTAAGTTTTATTGCTTGTTATTTTGTATATGTTTTTCTTTTAGTGTCCATTTTAAATTTATTCTTTATATAACATTTCCTGAACTGGGTTTTTTTTTTATAACTTGGATACTCATTGGATATCAGTGTATTTGAATACCACATTTTCATATGATATTATGTATGCACATAAGTTCTCAAATTTTGAATGTGATTTTAAGAAAAATACCATGTTATAATATTTCCATAATTATAAAAGCATGTTTAATAAGTCTTAATGGATGTTTGTGCTTCTCTTGATCATGTACTTGATATATTTGGTTCCTGGGAAGTAAACAGATCTGTCATGAAAAGTCCTAAATTTTTGGCTTTGATAAAGAGTATTCATCTTTTAATATGTATTTAATGTTTTTAAGTTTTCTAGATTGCTCATACTTCTGTAAAAAAATACATCTAAAATCAGTTAACGCTTTTGCTACAGACATCTTTTTCTGCACATATTATGAGATTTTAGTGAATTATATTCAAAATTTAATTAAAGTACTTTATTATCATGTTACATTAATCAACTTAGCATTAAATTATACCTAATAATCTAAAGACAGTGTTAAAAAAAAATGTCAATTTTCCCTAGTAGGAGAATTGTGATATTTGCTTTCTAGATATCACCTTTTCTCTAATTTATATACCACCCCTCCAAAAATAATGCAATTTAATGACAAAGTATAATTTTTGAAGCTTTCAATCATATTTGGTTACAGAGCCATAAACTAGGAAATCAGACCTCTCTTGCCATGCCCACTTGTCATATTCTCTCTTTTGCAATTTGCCAGAATTTCACTCTGACATTCAATATTATATTATTTATAATAGTTAAAACTGACTAGATATATATAATCAACTTTTTAATCAACAATTTAGAAAAAAGAATCAAATTCTAAGATGAAAAGAAGTATTTTGATCATTTTTTTAAAACTGCCTAATAAATTTTTGGAAGTTTTGCAATATAAAAAACAATAATAATCCTAAATTCAGATTATATTAATTTTTTTAAGCTAATCTAGATATTATTCAGTAATGTTTTACTAAATTTCTTGGAATTTGTTTCAGTGTTTACCCTGTAAGAAGTAAAAAATTGATAAACCTATATCCCTCTGGTCCAGAAGGGGGTTTGTTGAAATTGTGGATACTGAATGACTGGAAGCATGTAATGAGGATAATTTAATGACTCGTCTATTGTGTTTTTTCTAAGATACTGGAAGTAGTGTAATAGTGTAGGGATTATTCTCATGGCAAAGTGGATCTTTTGATTTATTTAGAGAAATTCAAACTGAACATCAGTTTACCTCACTATATATAGTGCTGCATTATTATTATTATCAATTATATAAAAAGCTGTCAGTTGGTCACACAGCTTGTACAAAACGACTGTGCTTTTTGCCACAACGAGCAAGTTTGTCTTTTATAATTCTTCCAGCCATGTATATATGTGTGTGTGTGTATGTGTATATATATATATATATATATATATATATAT
>NW_013666269.1:148845-154171 GCF_000517525.1 Limulus polyphemus
TGTGCATAATTATACTGTTTAATCTACCTGTGGGGTAGAATGAGATATGTTTTAATATAAGTGTGCTACATCCTGTCACAGCCATCACATTTATGTTTTCGACCAAAATAGCTCACTTTGAAATTTGAATAATACTTATTTTTGGAAATTAAAAAAAAATGTGAAGAGTTAAAATTAAAACAAAAAAAATTCAAAATTTCACAAGGCTTGTAAACACTAGATACTTGAATTAGTCATGGTGTGTGTAAAGATGCTCAAAAAAAGTCTAGTTTTAAATGAAATTTAATTTTATCACTTGGGCTTGAATAAGTTGATAATAAAGTTGGAGTT
This sequence comes from Limulus polyphemus, assembly GCF_000517525.1. NCBI lineage: Eukaryota > Metazoa > Arthropoda > Merostomata > Xiphosura > Limulidae > Limulus > Limulus polyphemus. Next base: position 149,176 of record NW_013666269.1, read on the forward strand.
TAAATTGTTTTACACCAAATATTATGTAGATATTTTTACATCATTAAATAGCAAAGGTGAACTGAAGTTTTTTTTTTTTGTCAATTATATGTTTTTAAGGTTCTTGAACAAGAAACTTAAAAAATAATATGGATTAGCATGGAAAGAAAGGAGTCTTTAACATTAACATATGTATTTAGTGGCACTTGACTGAGTTACAGAGAACTAACTGTGCTCTAAATATCCTTCTTTTTTTTTAGGTGAGAGACCAACAATTCATGGGAAGAGGTCGTGGACGGGGTCGTGGGTTTGATGGTCCAGGAGGTGGTCCTAGGTTTGGACCTCCAGGTGGCCCTGGTATGGGACGTGGAAGACCAGATGGAGATTTTCAGGAAGTTCAATATACAGTTCCAGCAAATAAATGTGGTCTTGTTATAGGCAAAGGTAAAAATTATGTTTATATTATATTTCCAGCTATTACTGTACAGATTGGACTGTTAGAATTCAAGCTGTGAACTTCTTATAAAACTGCTTTACCGATAGATAGATTTAAATTGTGGTAGTATAATGCGCTCAGACTGAATTTTTATGAAGCAAAAAATTTTTATTCTTTAAGGAAAGAATAAAATCAAATAAAGATGTGCATCAGTATAGTATGCAAAGCAGTTTTATTAAGAAAAATATGGCCAGTGAAGTTATTTTTTGTATGATGTCAGATTTTGTTTATTCCTTATATGCTTAATTTGTCTTCTTGGATAGGAAACACGTGCAGTTGGAAACTAGATGGTGATCTCCAGATCTTTTTATATTATGAACTGGCACTTGTAATTTTTATTTGAAAGTTTTTCTGTTTTCAGATGACTTAAAACTTTATACATACACATATAATTACACTTAAATTTTTTGAGGCTAAAATAAAGCATTCATAAGGAGGGGGAAAAAATCACAGAATATCAGGCAGACTTAAATCATTAATTTGGAGAAAGAGGTTAACAGTGTTTATAATACTCACGACTTAGTTAGAGCTGAGAATAAGGTTATGGAATTATTGTTGTACAGTTATTTGAAGCTCTAATTGAAATTATATTTGTCCTGACTATAAATATATAAACATACATAAATCTTGTGTGAAAAGAACGAAATTAGCACAATAACACATCAAAATGGCTGAGAAAACCACTAGGGGACATTCTAAGCTTTTGATTGGTTATTCATGTCATATACAGACCTAAGTGTATATAAGGGACCGTTTCCAAAATTGAAAAGAGGTGGGTGGAAGCCACTCTGGTTGATTCAGTACATGAGCGTGCGATATCTTAGCAAATAGAAAAGATAAGAGATTCTTATTTTATATTTTAGCTTGTCAATATCGGTAGTTTGAGTTCCTAATTCATACGAAACTATAGACTTTGTATTTTGACACACAAAAAAAAATAATTTGAACCAGTGCTGCATTCACCATACCAGGTGACACACAAAAATTGATGTTTAGCTGTGATTATTTAACATTTACTTTTAAATTAAGAAATTGAGTAAGGTATAATACTAAAATTTAAATTATAATCTACAGTTTGATACCAAAAATATTGAATGCAAGTCAACAAACACAATGAAATGGCCTTTGACATGTCACGATAAAGTTAATAAAATTTTTTATGTAATTCAGTAACACTTTGAACTGATGGTAAAAAAATCTTCTATTTACACACACTCAAACGATGATAACTATTTGCATATATTTGTCATATATTTCTCTTTATTTCAGAATCATGTTTAAAGAAATAATTATAACAGTGATTACTGGTGAATAACAATAATTTGGTATATTTCATTTCACATCACTATTTTAAGAAAAATGACATCTAACTAATTATTGATGAATAAGGGTAATGCCATTTATTGTTGAATTAAAGTAATGGCACATAATTCACTTGATTTCAAGATACTATTTGAGAAAATAAATATTTATCAGCAAATAAAAATAAATAACAAATAGAAGGCACATGTAGTATGTTGCTCAAACACATAGCTATTTTCTTGGACAGTGATCTGAGTTTTTGCTGATGACTGTGGCTTGCTGAAATATTTCCTTCACTTTTGGCAGAGCCTTCAGTGTCTGTGAGTTTCACTTGGTTCTGAAAAACTTCTTGTTCTGGATGTGCCCATCTTCCCTCACCCCATTCATTTAGATTCCTTGGCCTGGCAATGGTGTTTCATGGTTGTGCTTCTCTGGAGAGTGTATTAGGTGGGGAGTCTAGTTAGTATTGTTGTCAGGAGCACTTGTGTTAGAGATTGCCAACTTCTTTGAATATGATGGAGCTGCTGAAAATATTGAAATCAGTAATGTTGAATAGTGTAAGTGCTGTGGGTTTCATTGAACTGATGAAGTTGGGCCTTTCCAAAGTTTAGGTTGCTTCCTTTCAGATCTTAGCTCTGGTAAGGTCTTCTAAGGTGTATGAACATGGCCTACCCAAAGGTTTGAACAGATCTGACAGTAACCTAGCTTTGTTATTGTGCAGCTTTCAGAAGGATGGCTTACATGCTTCAGTTGATGGCTGCCTTTTTTTTTCTACAGTATACGCTTATTGTTAAGAAAAAAATGTACATTAAATACTAGGTTCAGACCACAGAAAAAGTCTGAACATAGTAAAAAAATAAAGTTTGAACAGTATAATTCATTTTTAGTGTGTGTGGCAGTGGAAAAATTGCAGCAGTTCTTATCTGTGAGAATAACTTTTCTGATTTCTGATTCTTTAATAGAGCAAAATAGTAAAATTTGTTCTCCTTCATTAGTGATGAATGATAACAGTATATTTATATTTCTTGGTGCAATGTTCATGTAATATAATTATTTCCAGTTTTTTCTAATGGTTGGAACTGTACTCTTTTATATATATATAAAACCACATTAATTCAGCTCTATGCTGTAATTATGTAAATTCTGAATTACTGACTAATTACCTAATTTGGCCAGTTAAATCTGATGAACACCTGAGATGGTGCTTTGTAGAAACTAAATGAAGACAGTTTAGGATCTAAGTGTACAGTACAATCACAGTTGTGTAATTACAGGGATTTTCATACTGCAATGCAGTCAAGTTTTTCTTCAATTTTAAATAGATTAAGTATGAAATAAATGTATTATATTCTTTATTGTTAAATTTGAAGGACATAACTATTTCATAGTTATGATGGCATTCATACCAGTTACATGGGAGTTTTTATATGAGATACCATAGTACTTGTGGCTTGTATCAAACATTGTGATACCAGGAAGGTGTTTGTGATATTAATTCACAAATATTTGGTTTCACATAAGTTACTAGGAAAAAATTAATTTTTACTTCTGACTGGAGATTAAATTTCACTTTAATATAAATCATACAGTCTGTAATTGTAAGCAAGCTCTGGTTTCAATATTTATGCTCCTACTGAAATTACTGTTATCTCCTGATGGTCTCACAGGTGGGGAGACAATTCGAAACATCAGCCAGCAGTCTGGTGCTCATGTGGAATTATCAAGAGCACCTCAACCTAATATTCACGAGAAAGTTTTTATCATTAGAGGAGCTGCACCACAGATTGAGCAAGCTCAGCATCTGATCAATGAAAAGATTGACATGGTAAGACCAATAATGTGGTAAAATGTGCTAATAATCCAAACTTACTGTGTAAATAGTCATGAAATTTGGTAAGTTTTATTAAAGATTTGTTTGTGTATTTACTGAGTAAAACGTTATATTTTGTCTATTATTTTCTCTGTCCTAGCACTAACTATAGCAAAATCAGTAATTTGTAGAGCAAAACGAAAAGTTGAAAAAGGTGAAATCTAAATTACCTTTTTTTTTTTCTAGAATGACTGCATATTGTAACAGAATTACATTTATTTATTCTAAATACCAATTGGCTTGCAACTGTTTACATCTCTATTTGTTTATTTTCATTGTTTTATTGCTCTTTGAACCACATCTAACTATTTTAACAAAGAGCGTAGTAAAAATTATGCAAAAAACGTATTAAATTACATCACAGATGGCAGTTCAAGAGTATTCCACTCATTTTCTTTTTCGATTTAGATATTCTTAGCTTACTTAATAAGTTTATGACTTTAACATTTTAGTTATTTTTATAACCATAAATTAAAAATAAAAAAACAAATTTAGTACTTACATCTGGGGTTTTGTTATTTTGTTCTCAGGAAGACCCAAGAACTGTAACCCTACTTTTTTGTACCAGTGTTGGTGTTGAACAAAATGTTTTCTTATTTATTTTAAATATGTAGTTTATAACACGCAATATTATCATGCACAAAATAAACAATTTCCCAAGAGTACTGTAATTTAATTGGCTTTCTAACAAAGCTCTTAATGAGTTAAAAAATTCTGTTATCTGGTCATGCCAAACTCCAATAATGGCAAACAATGAAACTGAGGCCAAATTTCTCAAAACGTGTCCTTTTAATGAGCTAGAATCATAAGTGGAACCCTCTCTTTTTATTGGTTATAATTATTATAAACATTTTTTGAAAGTTATAGTATATTTCGTATTGTCCTGTATTTGTTGTACTATAGAAATAAGAGTAAAGAATCATACCAACCGAAACATATTATCATCAACAGGAAATGTGATTGATTTCTATTACGTAAAACAAATTCACTTTTAAAATTCAAGAACTGTTACCTTGCTTGAATAAATACATAAGATAAAACTTTCTAGTAAGTATGCATTTACTTTTTATCAGTTTTGTCATATTGATATGTATGAATAAACCCATTTGTATTAATTTAATATTAGTATTCATGGCTTTTGCAGCCATTTTTGTAATGGCATCATTTAAAATAACATGCTTCATAAAGTTTTTGCCATTTCGAACTTTGTGATTAAAGTGTGTAAATGTTTTATCAAAGTTCTGAAACTTTTATCATTATGATATGTAAGTATTTTTTATATTTAGTATTAAATCTTTTTCAGCACAGGCTCGGTCCCTGGGACTGACCTCGTAACCATTTTGTGCTTG
>NW_013666269.1:155121-157940 GCF_000517525.1 Limulus polyphemus
CATTCTGAGCTTCTGAGTGGTTATTCATGTCATATATATTGAAGTAAGTGTATATAAGGGAACATTTCCAAAAATGGAAAGACGTGGGCGGGGTGCCACTGTGTTTGATTTATTACATGAGCAATATCTTAGCAAATAGTAAAGATAAGAGGCTCTTATTTTATATTCTAGTTTGTTAATATTGGTAATTTGAGTTTCTTATTCGAACGAAACTGTAGACTTAGTATTTTAACATCACAAACATCTAATTTGAACCAGTTCTGCATTCATCATACCACGTGACACACAAAAATCAATGTTTAACTGTGTTTTTTTTTAAATTTACTTTCAAATTAAGAAATGGAGTAAGTATAGTACTAAAATTGGGATTATAACCTGCACTTTGATACCAAATTTATTGAGATAAATTAATTAAATAGTAGTTCAATAAAATTTTGAATGCGAGTCAACAAACGAGATGACATGGCCTTTCAACCGCGACCTGTCTGGAGAGGGTTAACTCAACAGATATTCTGTAGTTTGATATTATGTACTTCACAAGTGTTTGTAATCTGAATTTATGTAATTGCAGACATGTCTTTTCTGAGGTTCAAGAAATTGTTGATTAAAAGTAATTTTTGAATGTTAAAATACACCAGAACTGAAATGTACATAGATTACAATGATATCTCCAGCAATATCATTTTTATGTACTTTATCATGAATCATGCTTCTCCGTAGAACTATAAAACTTCTGGAAAGACTAACAAAAATAGCTGCTATTGAATGCTCTGAGTTAGTGCTTAAAAAAAGTAGATAGACTTTGTTAAAGACAAGTTTCTATGGGACTTAGGGGGAAAAAAGTGACCATAAAAGTTGAAGAAAAATAGATAAAGTATTTAAAGTTCTTTCCAAACATTTTCAGGTGACTGGTGTTTGTCTGTTCTCAAGGAATGGAATGTGGCACTTGTGGATAAAATCTGAAAAATGTGTCATTTTCTTTTTCTTTGAATAATTTATTTTTCTGATTTTTGTTCCAGTAACACTATACGAAAATTATGGAAATGTTCATAAGGTCATTTTCCTAAATAGTGTAAAAAACTAATAAAATATGAAAGAAATATGTAAAAATGGGAAATTATAATTTTTATCATATTCCTTAACATATATTTATCTTTTAAGTTTTCTTTTGGTACGTTTATTTTGCCCACTAAAGCAGTTACATAACCAAATCCAAAAATAAAAATTTTATGCAGTTGAGGGTTACTTACTGTAGAATGTCATTATGCAAGGTACTGTAATTATTTCAGGTTGTATTAAAGTATATTATCTGTTAAAATAATAATGTTATGTGTTTTGTTCATTTTTCTAGCGTCCTTCACCTGGACAGAATGGACCACCTCCATATCCTTCTTCACAATATCCCCAGCCATAGTAAGTAGTAATTGCATTTTTTTTTACTGAAATAAAAAAATAGATTTGTAATATGTTGGTGGAACTCATTTATGCTAGTGAAACTACTATAAACATGCATATACACAAACACAATTTATGTTAAAGAATTATTGTCAAACTAAGGAAAGTTTCAGGTTTTTTTTAAACCATATCCAAAGTTTGAGTAGTTAATTGAAAACAGAAAAATGATATATAATATATTATTATGTTTTAAATATGTAACCCTATAAATTCTAGCGTTAGAATACCTATTTTCACATCTCCAAATTGAACTTGTAGTGGACAGTTCTTGTCTGCGTAATTCCTAGTCTAATTAACTCTCTCAACACGGGGGCTTGGTCATTTTAAAAACATGATCTTTTGTACTAATTGAAAGTCTATAGATTTGACACTACTAACTTTTAATATAGTGTGTCTTCATGAAACTTGGCAGTCTTTCAGTAAACATTGTAAGTCTTTCACATACAAAAAAAAATCATAATTTTAGTGAAGTATTTTTAATAAAGTAAAAAAAAAGATTTCTCTTTGAATATATTGAGTATTTGTTTTGAATAGTCCTTGTGCAAAGTGATTTTCATGTTATGATTAAAAATTCTTTTCTTCATCTTAAAAATCTCAAATTTCATTTGTATAATCTCTAAAACCTTCTAAATACATTTCAAATGTTTGTTTTCAGTAAAACTTTATATTTTATCTGTTATTTTCTCTACCATAAATCTATACACAGTTGGTCAGTTTGACCAACCTTGTAACAACCAAAAAAAATAAATCTGAATTATCCTTTTTTTCTTTCCAAAATGATTTCAAATGTAATATGAAAATACATTCGTTTATCCTAATTAGCTTTAAACTTGTAATAGTATACATCTATTTATAATTAAATTTTGTTTTTTGATTGCCCTTTCAATCATGTCTAACTACTATTCACTCCAGTTTATGATGTAAATCACTTGGGGAACGTACAGGTCATATTACACTATCGAATGACGTTACCCATAAGTTACTCTGAGCTGCTCGCATGCATGCTTTGTGAAATATTTTTATTATATTATTCTTATTATTTATCTTACCTAATATAACCTTAACTAACCTAAAGAAATCCCTATTTTTATACTTTAGTTACTTTTATAATAAATAAAAAATAAACAGGAAATAAAGTACTTACCCAAATATTCTTTTTTTTTTTGCTGTCAATGACACTTAATCCTACTTTTTTATACTAATGATAGTAGTGCATTGAATATTTTTTATTTAATTAAATAATGCACTGAAGACCATAGAATAATAACATGCAAAAAACAGACAATTTCCTCTAACAAGTGCTTGACTCGCAATCTGAGGGTCACACGTTTGAATCACTGTCACACCAAACATGCTCGACCTTT
>NW_013666269.1:158168-202956 GCF_000517525.1 Limulus polyphemus
AATGTGATGGTCAATCCCACTATTCATTGGTAAAAGAGTAGCCTAAGAGTTGGCGGTTGATGGTGATGACTAGCTGCCTTCCGTCTAGTCTTACACTACTAAATTGGGGACGACTAGCACAGATAGCTGTCATGTAGCTTTGCGCGAAATTCAAAACATACAAACACACAAACCTCTAACAATCACAATTTTTCCGGCTCTCTAACTGTGAGACAAGAACCATTACACTTCATCCAAGCTAGCCATTGTGATTCCCATGGGAACCAAAGTTGTATTACAAGTGAAATTGAAAATTATCTCTTAAGAACACAACATAATATAATATGTCATTTGATAGATGAAAACCTTGGCTTTCTGTTGGTTATAGGTAATTTATAATTAAACATAAGAGAGAACTATTAATAAATCCTTAAAGAGAGGATGAGACAAGTGAGTGTGGCAGGACTGGTCTCATTTTGTATTTGATAGCTCTGTGCAAACAGTGCGAATCACCCATACCACACACACAGATATCGGCTAATTTTTGTATTTTGTTTGTGTTTTTACCATAATTTAGGTAAGTTATTGACACCATAACGTCAATATATGCAATGTGTGACTTAATAAGTCAAAATAATTGCTACTTTACAATGTTTTTTGATGGAGAAATGACATTGAAATCTAAGAAATCTAATTATGTGGTCAAAGGTTTAAAAAAAAAGAATATCTGTAGCATTGAACCATGTTGATAAAGCAAGGGCAGACATCTGTGAGAGAAGAAAAAAAAACAGACTACTCTGCAACTGGCAACCTGCTGCATACTGGATGTAGTGAAAGTTAAACAGCTTATCACTGAAAGTAACATAAGAAGTCAATCGTCCATTATATTCCTTTGTTCTTGTGGAACTGTAACCAGATAGTTCATAAGAATTTAGGTCAACAAAAGTGACATGTGATCCATGCCCAAAAGCATACAACTGTTAAAACATACAAATGATATGTGGCATATTGGAAATGGAAATTTGTTAGCATATTCAACAAAACCTGTGTCTACTTAATTGTGTAGAAAAGCCTGGGCAATTTATTGTTCTCATGCTTGTGACTCAAAGTTTCGAGAATGGTACATCACAAAACTTTCTAAGGGATTTGGGATGGTTGCTGGTTTCGGCTATAATGGTAAGTTAAACTACTAAAGTGAGTGCTGCGTAATGTTGTCTAACACTGTAAAACCACTATATACCATGAGGAAATACCATCTTTGTAAGGATTGGATGCCACTAAGGTATGACTCCATCAAAACAAAACATCTAGCCAAATTTATACCCAATATGCTAGTTCTTGCACAATATTCAGATACAAATGGAAATTCATGCAATACCCTTCACAGACATCTCTCATAACTTTCTGTACTTTTGGCTTGTGGGTTGCTCAGGTGAGCATAGTTCATAAGCTTCGTAAACAAAGCATGTAAGAAGAAGGGGAAAGCAGTGCTTTGCAAAACAGTAGTTCGTAATAATGGCCATCATATAAAACACTTCCATTCACCCTAATGTTGCTACTATAGATTGGGAACAACCCTCTGTAGAACTTGGAAATAAACATTTCTTTGTCATCCTGATTGTTCAGAACAGAATTTTTGTTGTTTTTTTTATCATCATGCAATACAAGTTTTTTCAGATGTTAACTTTAAGAGTATTGATAACAGTATACCTTCTAGTTTCAGTTTCGTTTCCCAATTTGCTATTGGTATTATAGAAGTGATACATTGCTTTGTAACCAGTGTTGATTGTATTAAGAAGTTTACCTTGAACACCATTTATTTTGGGATTTTATTTTGTTTTTAGATATAAGAGTACTAGCTGTCTTCCAAACTTTAAGAACCACATAATTATTAATGATTAGTCAGTTTCATTGTTAAATAATTTCTGAATGATGAATAAAGTTTTCTGACTCTTTGTTATTATATAATGTTTTATATACAACCAAGTGCCACCAGTACTACTTGCCCTGTGATATAATTTGTTATATGACATAAACTTCCTAAAAATAAAATTTAATATTGCATATAAATGAAAAATTGTAGCTACAATTTATTTTTTATTGTAAATTGGTATTGACTGGCAGCTGGTGGTCAAAATGAAATAAGAAAGTTCACAAATATACATCTAAGTATAGGCTATCACTTGTTGAATTTGAGGCTTTGAGATGTGTCAATAGATATATACATATCCAAGTGAACCCAGCCTGTATAGATTTACTGTTTAGGAATGTTCAGAAATTAGATAAAAACAGAAATATATGTGTATATATAATTTAGTGTTTAACAGTGGTCTATGAAATCATTTCTTAATTTTTGATTAAATTAAAGAAACATGTTTAAAATACAAAAAAAGATTATTTTACAATGCTCATTTGTTACACTAAAATTTTAGTTGTGTATATGTGTAATCTTGACTTCCATGTATTATGTTGAAAGTGGTGTGTGTTACATTATAAACAGTCAGCAAAACCAACAGTCCTCCCAGCCATATGCTCCACAAGGATGGGGTAATTCTTACCAACAGTGGCAAAATCAGCCTAATGATCCAAGTAAGTTCAGTTACATTTTTGTGCAATTATGTTTGAAACTTAAAGGAATAAGAATGATGCTTCTGTAGATTTAATAACATAATTGAAAAGAAATTATTAAAATACTTTTGATGTGGTAGTAAAACCAGAACATCTTTATTTTATACATACAATAATAGGTTTATGGTTCATGTGACTTATTTGTGATTCAGTATTATGCAATCCCAGCATCGCTTGGTGGTTAGGATGCTCATCTCATAATCTTCAGGTCACAAGTTCAAATCCTGTCACCAAACATACTTGCCCTTTCAAACACGGAATCATTATAATGTGACAGTCAAACCCACTTTTTGTTGGTCCAGAGTTGCCCAATAGTTGATGGTGGGTAGTGGTAGTGTTGACAAGCTACCTTTTCTTTAGTCTGTCATTTTTAAATTAGGAAGAGCTAGTGCAGATAGCTTTTCAATAGCTTTGCAAAAAAATCAACAAATTAGCAAATAATAGTATAAAAATGTCACAAAGAGTGACTTTTATACTTGACTCATTATAAAAAATAAATACTCTTGCAGGAAATCTCTTATTGATCATGATTTTCTGTACATTAGTTCTGACAATGAAATGAAATGATGAGTCATAAAATGAAAAAGCTATTAATATTGAACAATTAATTGATTAGTGAGAACTGATAAAACGAAACAGTGGGAAACTGAAATATCCTTTTCAAAAGATGAAAGTTAATTTTTTTAAATATAAATACTTCTACTAAAACGAGATGTGTAATAGCAACAGACAAATTTTGATTCTTATGTTGAATAAGAATAGTAGAATTGACTTAAAGCATTATTATATTTTTAGTTAGATGTCCTTAAAAACAAATTATAAGTTAGTCTGTATTAATATAGAATTTTAAAACTTCATACTCTCTGGAAATTTATGAAGATCATACACAGCCATAGTCTGAAAAAAATGCTTAAGTGACACATTAACAAGCTTAACTCTTGCTACAGATTCAGTCAATTCAACTGAGTTTGTGACCAAATTTTGACCTTTAGAGTCTTCATACTATAACTTTTAGTATTATTTGTGTATATTCAAGAAATTTTGCAAGCTTTCAGTAAACATTACACATATTTTATACACAGAAAATTAGAATTCTTAATGAACGGGTTTAACTAAACATTTCTCGGTGCATATATCGAGTGAAAAGTGATTTTTATGTTAAGATTAAAAGTACTTTTCGTCATGTGAAAATTGTCAGATTTCATTTGTGTAATTTCTAAAAACCTTCTAAATAAATTTCACTTTTTTCCCCATTAAACCTATGTAGCTTATGTTATTTTCTCTGTCCTATCTTTATACACATTCAGTCAATTTTAATGAGCTCTTAACCACCATAAAAAATACAAAATAAATCTAACTTACTCTTTTTTTTCTTTCTTGAATGACTTTAAATTGTAACATTAAACTACAGTTGTTTATCATAAATAGCTTATAGCTTGTAAGAGTATACATCTGTTTATATTTAAATTTTATTGTTTTATTGCCCTTTGAACCATTTCTAACTAATAATCTCATCATACAAGTTGTAAATAGCTTGTTGAACATGTAACGTGTTACCATATCAAATTCTGTAACACGAGCTATTTACAAACATACCTCATAAAAAATTGTTATTAACATTATTATTGTTCTTTATTTTACCTAATCTAACCTAAAAAGTTTTAATTTTTACCTTCTAGTTACTTTTATAATTATAAAGAAATAATATGAAAAACTAGAAATATAGTATCTACCTGTTGTCAATGAAATTAAACTTATTTTTTATACTAATGTTATTACTACAATAAATAATGTTTTATTTAATTAAATAATGCACCTAAGAACACAGAATAATAATACATAAAAACCAGGCAATGTCCTTTAACCATCATAATTTTTTGGCTTTCTAACTATGTGATACGAGCCATTAAAAATTCAGTAAAGCTCATCACTGTGTTTTCCTTGGAAATAAAGTTTGAACTAGATGCAAAGTAAACAATTCTATGTACAGAAAATAATTGTTTAATTAAATTTTGAATGTAACTTTAAAAGTCCTGACATGCACTCTTTCACCTGCTTTTGGCAAGAGGGTTAACTTGTTCTCTGCTGGATATATGTGTTACTTTATTTTATTAACAGTCTTTCTGTTGAGAAAATGCTAGCTTTAAACCTGTATTTTTTCAAAAACTACCAGTTGTATGAAAAGTTTCAAGAGAGCCCTGCAGTTTCCAATTTTACTTGAAAAAATTCCTGATTTGTGTCATGTTTATTTAATAAACTTTGGATCTTAACATAAGTTCTGAACTAATTGAATACACGTATGTGTTTGAGTGAAGTATGATTTTATATTAGTATTTTTTAGTTTGAATATGAAAGATTTCTTACAGTATGTGTGTTTTTGAGTTAATTGTTTTAATCTGGTACATCCCACTGCAGTATGATGTGTCTGGTTTTCTTCATTAAATATCCTGTACTGACAGTGTTACATAAAGTTTTTGTTTAATGTTTGTCTCTGTTATAAGAGTTTTTGATTAGTACCTTTCCTATAGCAATACTAGCATGGCTATTTAGGGTTAATGTTTCCTATGTGTTTGTACATCTCCAAGTTCTAGAATTTATACCTTTTCACAAAGTTTCACTTCATTGTTAAAAAATACTTTTTTAAAGGTCTAATACAGTGCCCAACAGATCTGGAAATATAATTTATTCTTTCTATTTAGATAAAGATGCTAATGCTGCTGCTTGGGCTGCTTATTATGCCCAATACTACAACCAACAGGCACAACATCAAACCCAGCAGCCAACACAAGCTCAGCAGCCAAATCAGCAGAGTACTCAGCCACATCAAACTACACATACTAGTAAGTATCCAGTGTAGTATTACCTCATTTAAAATACAGTGACTATAAAACTATGTAAGATATATAGGTTCTTTCAAAACTGACAAACATCTTTCTAAGCTATTTCCTCTTGCTAAAACTGAAATCAGTTGATGTATACTTTATCTATACTCTTTATAGGTTAAAACTTTTTTTTTTTAATAAGAATAGCAATTTATGTTGATTTTGTACAATTGTTATAAGATGGTACAAAGCATTTGTTACTAAACTGTTTCTAGAAAAAAAAAAAAAAAAAAAATTGTAATAAATTTCATTTTTATTCTGCTTTTTTCTTTATGTTACACAGTAACAGCTGCAGGTGGCCAAGCAGACTACAGTGCTGCATGGATAGAGTATTATCGCTCATTGGGTATGCATCGAGAAGCTGATATGATAGAGCAACAGACAAGAGGAAATCAACAGGTGAGGACTTTTGTCATATAAGAACCTTCATTATTGTGTTCTTTATATTTGAAAATATATCATAGAATGTCTACTGCTTAGTTTTGTTTTAAAACGTTTCTAACAGTTAGACACTGAGGTCTTACTTTTATCATCTAGACATTCACTTACCTCAGAGGTGTAACCATTATCAAGCTTTCTCTCTCAGTGTTCATTAATGTTGGAATGGTATGCCCTATCATAGAATGTCTACTGCTTAGTTTTGTTTTAAAACGTTTCTAACAGTTAGACACTGAGGTCTTACTTTTATCATCTAGACATTCACTTACCTCAGAGGTGTAGTGACTGTAACCATTATCAAGCTTTCTCTCTCAGTGTTCATTAATGTTGGAATGGTATGCCCTATTGCAGTGCCAAGTTACAAATAATTTCTGGGTGTGTATTATAATTGCTACTGTATGTTAAATTATTACGTGAGTGAAACATATATAAAATATATATTAGTGAAACTCTGCATTATGCTGTAGTGTAAAAAAGTAACAAATGCTTCAAAAACATGTTTATAGCTGTTTTCATAAAGTGTGAGTGAAACATTTCTAAAAGAAATATATATATTTATAAGTGAAACTTTGCATTATACCATAGTGTAAAAAAGTAACAAATACACCAAAAAGGTGTTTATAGCTTTTTTTCATTGTATAACTTCAGCTTCCATTTACTTATTATTCCAAAACTTTATAAACCAAATACTCAGTTACAAATAATAAATTATGTGTAGTTTTGTGCTGTAATCTGTATAAGCTGCAAAGCATGGTATTGGGCAAAAGGCTTTGTCCACACTGGATGTAGCAGATATAGTGTGGTTGACATATTGCTATACATTTTCTATACTTTCACTTGTTATTTTTCTGGAAGAGTAGTTCAGATATTGATTGTGAAATAGGTGAACATTCACAAGAGTAAAATTTCAAGAGCCTTGATTGCTAAACAGTTTGCATGCAGCTCTTATCAGTCATATCTATCTAAACAGTATTTGTATGAGTTCAAAAGTATATTTCTGATATGATTACTTACCTCTCTCTTACAGTTACAGCTATTCTCAACTTGACTGCCCTCTATTGCACAAATTTTTGCTCACCACTAGCTTTGAAACTCATATCTAATTCCCTGTGGTTCAGCTGCATTTAAGCATGCAACAGTCCTCCACCAATAGGACTGCGACAAACCCTCTTATTGCAGTTCACTTTTCAGTTTGGCATGACCTAGTGCTTGATTTCAAAAATTTTTTCTCTTCTTTATTATGTTTTGAAAATATTCAGTTACTGATTTTCACATTTCAAAATATTGTTTATAATCCAATATTGAGTTGAATTTCTTTATTTGATGGTGAATTCTATTTCATCCAAGGCTTTGGATGACAAGATTTGATGCTTATCTTCACATACTTATTGCTTGGGCTTCACATTGTTATCTATGCTTTGTCCATGAGGATCACATTTATCAGTTTCGAGCTCTTCCTTTCGGGCTGACATCAACTCCCTATGTTTTATGTTGTGTGACCTGGTCATTTCTCCTTGCTACATTTTTGCAGACTCAATTTCCATCTTTATATGGATGACTGGCTTCTGGCTCTGTCCTTCACACACATATAACTTCTGTTCAGATAATCTGCTCAGATGGGTTGATTTATCATGGTGGAAAAATCCATTATCCACCCCACTCAGTATCTTGTTCATCTGGGTTTTTTCTTCAACTCACATCCCAGTCGAACCCAGCCTTCTCCTTTTCGTCTGCGATCCAAGGAGGTTTTAGTTCAGAGGGAACTATCAGCATCTTCTCTCCCTGCATTAAAGGTTCTGTCACTTTTGAAGATTAAGGCATCACTGGGGACTCTTATCCCTCTAGGCTGTACCTACATGCATTTCTTGCAATGGGGACTACAAGATCAATGGCTTGTCTTCAGGAACTCCCTGGATTTACAGATATCCCTTCCTGCTTCTCTTCAGTCAGACTTCCTGTGGTGGTCAGACAGAGAGAACAGGACAGTAGGGGTTCCTATTCCTCCTCCTTTCCAGATATCCATGTCTTTACAGATGCCTCATTGTGAGGATGGGGGTGCATGCTGCAATGCGCAGAAGCTCTTGGGCTGTTGGTCTCAGGAGGAGTTAAGTCTTCACATCAACCTTTTGAAACTCCTTGTTGTTCATTGAGCGATGGTTCACTTTCTGTCATCTCTGCGGTTCATGACAGTTATGATTCCCTCCGACAACTCAACCGGTTGTCTCTTACCTCACCAGTCAAAGTAGCACTCAACCCCAGTCTTTAGATTCCAAGCTCACTGTCATCAAATTCATTTGGAGGCTTTGTCAAGTGCCAGATGCCCTCATTCTTGTTACGAATCGTTTGTCTCTTCCTGACAAGATTCTACCTAAGGAGTGATTTATCAACTCCAGGTATTCCGATAGCTATGTTCTCGGATTTTCCTCAACTGGATTCATTGGAATTCCAAGCTTTCTCTCATTTCTTCTGTAGTTCTGCATCATTTGGCTTTGGCCATGCATGCATTCAGCCTTTGTACATACTCTCCCATCCACCTTCAACCCTGAGTAATTTCTCTCATCAAATCCACTCTGTTTTGGGTCCTTCTTGTGGCTCCCTTTTGTCCCTTCTCCAGAACTACCTCTGTTCTTTCCATCTCTCCTGGTCCCTTCTCCAGCAACCTCATTCAGGAGTACTTCATCCCTCCATTCCTACACTCCAGCTTCACACATGGCTTTTCTCCAGTCCCTTGCAAGGGGTTTGGGACTATCCACAGGTGTAGCATCCCAGTTGTCTCACACTGTCCATTCCTCATCCATATCTGTGTATCAGTGTAAGCAGAGAATATTCTGTCATAGGTATATCAGTCATAGATTTTTTCTCTTCCTCAAGTATCTGATTTTTTTACATGGTTGTTTGACAAGAATCTGTCCTTTTCAATCATTGCGGGTTATAGGGTGGCCCTGTCATCTACCTTTCATTTTTGCCATGGGATTTCCTCTCCAATTATTTCCCTTCTCATTCTATGTCCTGTATTTACCCCAGCTCTGATCCAGATTGTCTCGTGTCTGGTCTGTGCTTTACTGTGTTATGTGTTGTTTATCCATTGGAAGCTGTCCATTTCTCATGATATTTCTCCTATCACCCTTACTGGTTGGGTTTGTCAACTTATCCATATTACATATTCCTCACTTTCTCCTGAATGTTTCCAAGTGTTCTGTGTATCGTCCCATCAGCTCTGTCACCTCACAGTGTCCTTGGCTTCTCATTTCTGTAGCCCTTTGAAGGAGATTATCTAGGCTGGCATATAGACCACTCCCTACACTTTTGAGTCACACTACTTGTACCATCTATCAGTTTCCTGCACAACTAAATATCGGCTTTTCACTGTAGCCATTCTCCATGCATTGGTGCAACGCTGAGTGAGTAAGTTTTTTTATTTCATTTCTCCATATTTATTTCGGGGTCCTATTTTACAAGTTAAGGATCCAGCTATGTGGCGAATGATGCCTGTACAGATATACTGATATCTCAAATCTGCGCCCTGAGAACTGTTAGGTCTATAATGCTCACTGTGGATATAAAGTGTTTCAAAAGACTACTTGCAGGTTCTTCCTTGTGGCATATTGCATCATATATGTGTGTACCAGACTGTACACTCTTGGACTAACATGAGTAAAGCAGAAAAAGATTGCTGCCCATCTCTAATGTTCCTTAGATTGCTGAATCAGGAACAGTTTGCTTTTCAAAATAGTGTTTTGTGGTTACCCATTGCACTTTCTCTAGTGATGCATTCCTCTAGACTCTCCAACATGTTTTCCTCCCCCTCCCTCCCCCACATTCTTCCAGTGAAGTACTGGAGTCCTTACCACTTACCTCCTCCTAGTCGTTGGGGTAGTGGATCATGGAAGAATCCTCTTGAGTGTGCATAATTCCACTCAATCGAAAATAGAGAGGTTGTGTTCTGCCTATGTAGAAAGAGTGATTATCTTTCTGCCATAGGTCTGATGTTTTCTTTCTGGTTGCCACTGGTCTGGACTGAATTATTTCATCTATATTTCTGGATGTTGGTTCCTGGGTGACTGGTTTTGGTTGAAGCTGGACCAGCCAACATAAGTCCTCACATGTGAGTGAGTTGCAAACTTCCTCCTACCACAGCCTGGATGTTATATCCCCAATGCCGATTGACTTTGAACTGGAATTGACCATCCAAGTTGCATTTTCACCTTCCTCATGTCATCCAGATGTACATTCCTGGGGTTCATTGTTGCAGGTTGTGCTGGATTTGTGCAAATGATGGTTGAGGTTCTAGGAATGGAAGCCCCTCTTCCTTTCTGGTTCCTAGACATGAGATGAATGGTTGAGGAACCACCTCCTGCCATGGGTCGGTCAAGTTCCTCCCGGTGCTACTTGTCTGGACTGGAGTTGACCTCCCACGTATAGTCTGACACATCCTAGCCACACTACACACATTTCTCTTCAGTGGAGATTTGAAATTACCTTGTTCCACCCTTTGATTATGAAACCACACATTTTTGCTCCATGTGGGCCAATAGTATATCTGGTTAAGATGTGATGTGGTCTCGTATGAGTGTTTCCTCTCCATCAGTGTTTTAGCCTAACATTGATTGTATTGTGGGAGTGCAAAAAAAAAAATTAGGAAGTGTATATGGATATTAAAGGAGTTGGGCAATGTACGTGTTCTTGGCGTGTACCAAGCTATGGAGGTCCTGGGGCATGCTTCCCCAGATAATTTTGAAATAAATGTTGCATTCTGAGCCTACCTGTGACACAAAGTCATGACAGTTTTAGGCTTGAAATTAAGAGTTACCAACAATACAATTTGTCTGATAACAGTGTGTACATGTGTCTCAAACAAGTTCCATGTACATATGCATATATTTAATAAGTAAGTGTTTAGACAAGAAAACAACAGCAATAACTTGTAACATTTATTTCCATGCAAATTACACATGTGCATGTATTATTTGGTTAATACCATCTATGTGGTTAAAGCATGTAAATATCAAGAGCTCTATCAAATGGAAAGTTTTGAATGGGTATGTTATGATAGGACACCCTTATTATTTGGTCCAGCCTTTCAGTAGAAAGCCTACACTTCAGCCTGTTCTTTATCCTGTTTGGGATACTGAATGAATGCTCTGCCTCAGCATTTGAAGGCATTACCACAAGGGACAGCAACATCAGCTTGTTCATTTCTGGAAAATAAGATAGGAAGCCTTATACTGAGCAATAGTGCTAGTTGGTTGCTCTCAGAATTAGATACATTTCAATGATTAATTCACTTTATGTTTGGAAACCTTGTAATGGAAGGCCTTCAAGTATTTTGAAAGTCACGGTCTCTTTCGACCTGTTCCCTGTGGTCTGTCTGTTCCCCGTGGCCATGATATGACCACCTTTTCCCGATAAATCTACCTTGTTAATAGCAGTCAGCAGTGCATTAAAAGTCTGTAGGGACTTTTGTTGAATTTCCTCCTCTTCTCATACCAAGTTGATGCTGTAGATGTAGTAATGAGGCATATTTCTAGTTGGCTATCTCCTCTGTCACCAGCCAATAGACTGTTTTCATGGCAGCTGTATATGCTTTTTTCTCCTCACTTATAGCATGTTTTTTCACCACCTCAAGGGTTTTTTGAGATGGATCCTATGCTGCTGCAGCCGTCATATGTCCCTCTGATGATGTATGCGTGTACAGTAACTTCAGTCTAAAAGAAAAATACATTGCCAGTAGTATGTTTAGGTATTCATGTCAAATGACAATATATTATTAATGGAATTAATGTATTTGGCAAAATTTATGTTTCAATAGGGTCTTGCTTTATATTCTTTCATTTAAAAAAAAATATTGAAAATAATAAAATGTCCATTTTATTTTCTCAATTTCACCTAAACTTGTCAGTCCCACAAGTACTCCACACACACTGCCCTTGTCATGATTTTTTGCACTAGTAGCATTCTGAATCCAGTTTTGGAAATTATCATGACGGAGCCATCCTTTAACAAATTTCACTGTTCTGTTTTTCGTCTTTCTTGGCATCAGTTGCAGCATCAGCAGGTGGAACATGTAGAGTCTGGATGCTAGCAACTGGAGTGACTAGAGCAGGCTCAGCAGGTTCAACATTAGACTCCTCAGCAACCCCAAGATCAATCTCTGTGGATCTTTGATCTGTGTGTCATTTTTGAAACACAGATATTTTGTTTCATAAGCGTAATGCTAGACAGCTTAACACTATAGTGTATCAAATGACGAACTTTTACATTCTGTCATCCAATCCGTGGCAAACTTAGTTACTAGTTACTGTATGATGCCCAACTATTTCTTATAAAGTCTGAAGAAATTTCATTAGATAATATGTTAATGATAAATACATTGGCATAAAAACGTTAAACATGTGGATGTGGTTATATTATGTGAACAACCACCCACGTCCAATGTGCAGCAGCAGGCAGACCCGCCAAAAAAGTAACATCCCAACAAGACAACTTCATATTTTTCCTTAAGCAAATGAAGTTTTTGTGATATGTAACTACAGTATATAGATGTATGACACCAATATGACATTTTGATAATGTTTGTTCTATTATTTGATGAGAAATGATGTGTTCATGCTGGGGAACATTTTGTAGACACAAAGCCTGACAAAACTTTGTTTAAAATGTTGACATAATAATATATCAAATAACATTAGTGACGAGAACTGTTTGATCAACTTTGAACATAAAATAATAATACATTTGATGTCATATAACTATTATAATTTAACAGGCTTTCCAACTGAGCTATAAGTGCATTAAAAATAATTCCTGTAGCTGATTGAGCAACTCTGAATCTGTATGCTGTTGTAAGAACAAGCCAGCAGTATACATCAATCAATAAATTAAAATCTTCTCTTTCTGTTGGTTGTAAATAAAATAGTAGCAAATGTTGGAGAGAATTATAGACTCTTTTTGAAAAAAAGTGTGTGGTAGGAAAACATCACATGTGGGTCTGACTTTCTAGTTTATATTTTTGTAAATCACAATTATTGGAGGCTATGAAATTAGACTATATTAGCAATATCTAATATGTGTTTGTAATTTGTATAAAAATGCAGAAGTCCAAGTAAGGGAAAAGAATTATTCAATGGGCAATTCAGAGCAAACCAGTGTCCTTCTATAAAGTAAAGATTGAGAGTTTGTTTAAATATTTCCTTTTGAAATTAACTTATTCGTTGCCATGTGACAAACTTGGTGGGTTCTAGACAATTAAGTTTCAAAGCCAAATTTCTCTTGTGGCATATGAGTTTGGGACACTGTGACTGATCCTTGACATCTCTTGAATGTTTAATTTTATTTATATTTAATTTATTATGCAGTAGTAGCAAACATGTTAAGAAATTAAAACGTGTATAAATATTAAAATTTGATTTATTAATTAGATGTGATGCTATGTTTATTGACATAATAATAGAATTGTTTAAATTTTAAATTTAACTCTCGAAAGTGTCATGACATGTACACTTTGACCCCCACCTGTATAAATAAGAGTAACATTGTCCTATGATATACATTCTCTGTTATGTCCTACAATATTGTTCATCCAGATTTTATTTAACTGTCTTCCATATATACGTATAACGGTTTATTTCTAAATTTAAGTACTGCTAATTAGTGTTAAATATTATATCTAATTTAATGTAATTGCTTTGTATATTAAATCATGATAAATAATGTTTTTAAAATTATTAGCAGTAGTAGTGTTTTCAAAATTATTATGTAGTGATAAACTAGCAGTAGATACTGTATGAAAGGTATTTTTACACCTCACTAATAGTGTTAAAGACTTAATTGACAGAAAGCTCTGTGAAGTGTGAGTACCCGAATGTGCGTATGTACCATAGCCTTGCTTTAAGAATCATATTTTCACATTGAAAATAGTGGTTAAATTTTTAATGAGAAAGAATTTTGTTTAAAAAAAAAATCTACTTAAGCTGGTTTGAGTCATTTTTAAAATTCTGACAAACTTGCTTTTGTGTATGAAGATTTGAAAACATTAATGTTTTCTAAAAAGTCATTCTATGAAAAGTTTTCTTCATTTTAACAGGTAAACTTTATATATGAATACTCCAAGTTCATGCACTCAAGAAAAGGCATCCATATATATAAAGTTTACCTGTGAATTTGAAAAACAGGGTCCTCTGGATATTTTGCCATTTTCATTTTGCTATGAGCACATAGATGTTTCTAATTCAAACAAAGCAGGACATTAAAATGAAAGTTCATGGTATATATATATATTATGTTATGCTGTTAAAGTATGACCTATTTATCAATGATTTGTGTGATATTGCATCACAACACAATTGGTAATTATTAATTTTTTACAAGTTTTTTTTACTAGCCATATAAAAAATTTGTCCTGTAACAGAAACCATAATAGCATCTCTGCCTTCACTGTTGATAAGACCTTTTGGTTAACTATAGAAGGGTTCAGTCATTTTGACTGACTATGTAACTACCATATAGCCATGAAACTATATTCACTATAACCTTGAATGTACTTAATGTATCTTCTTGATGAAAAAAAGATGGTATGTGGATTTGACTTTCTTGTTGATATCTCAGTAAAGCAAAAAGCATGGGGTTATAAATTTATGTTATGGCTCATCAATATTAATGCTGTAAAGATGTAATTTACAACAAACTCAGAAGATCATATAGGCATAGAAAGGAAATCTAAAATGGAAAATTCTGAGCAAAGAAGTGAAGACTGAGAATTAATTTAAATATTTCCTTTAGAAATTAAGACCAAGTTTGTTGACATATATTGATAATATATAAACTTGTTTAATTAGGTTTTGAATGTAACTGTAAAAAGGTTGTGACATGCTCACTTTGACCCACCCATGCTTGGAGGATTAATTCCAGGGTTCATCAGGTAGGCTGTGAATGTCATATGTAGTCCAGGTCAAAATGTTCTTTATAGCAGTCATTTACAATATATATATATATATATATATATATATATTAATTATCGTGGTATATAATGTCTTTCTTGTGTTATCTATTGATTGGTAGTTTGCATGACATTACATCACAGTAAGACTAATAATAATATTTTACAAATCTTCCTATACTGGCCATATACAACAAATTTTCAATAATAAGAAACGTAATAGCATGTCAACCACGTGCCACTATTGATAAGGCTTTTCGCACAATACCAGAGCTCCTCGGGTCCACTGGGAATGCACACACAAAGTCTTGATCAAAATGGTATTTATATAACATGCTGGCGAATCATGATCTGTTGATTGGTAGATTGTGTGACATTATATCACAGTAAGACTGGCAATAATTTTTACAAATCTTTCTTTACTGTCCATATACTATAGGTTTCCAATAAGAAGAAACATTAATAGCATCTCAACTGTACATCTTGTGAGTACTCCACTGCCAATGAGGCCTTTCGCTCAATACCCGACATACTTCAGTTGTGCCCTATAAATCACTCAGTAAGCAATATGGCAAAACATTATTGGTTCCACAAATACAAAGTGTGTTGATTTTATTGGATAATATAATTTATAATGAGTTATCATGCAAATGACTGAATAGAGCAACTTACAAATTCATTGGTGATACTTGTATAGGTAATATTACTATAAATTTTTCAGTATCTGTGTTTTGCATGTTGTACATTTGCATCACAAAATAAAATGTTCAGACATTTTGTTTTATTAAAACATACAGATCTTTACACTTCAACATAAACAATGGTTTGTAAGCAATGTCACATTTTAATATTTATCACATCTCACAATAATGATATACTGAAGACTGAAGTTGTTTAAAGATTCATTAAGAAATGAATGAAAAGTAAGAAAATTACCTTAACTAAAATTTCACAACTGTACCTACACCTTATTTGATACACATTTGAAAAAATAATGATGTGACAAAAAAAAAGTTAATTTCTCCAACAATGTGGTAGTTGCATTATAGGTGAAACTACTTTAATAGTAAATCTTTCTTAGTCATCACTTGCAGGCCAAATTCTCATCTTATAAACCTTGTTATATGAGCTTTCATACACACTTTCCAGAAATGTTTTCTTAATTATTTATGATAAATTAGTTTAAGAAAATATGATTCTAAATATGAAAGAAGAGATTATAGTCTTTGAAAATAGTGACTAAGCTCAAACTGATTCTTTTTACGAAAAGTAATATCATCATGCTGAACGAGAACTTGGCTACCATTCTGGAAGATTATCAGAGAGTCTTGAAGCAAAAATATTCCTAGACCGTGGGCCTTTACCAGTTGAATTTTCATTCAATGAAGTGTTTGTAAAAAATTATTGTATAGAGTTCATGTGGGTGTTTGAATATTTAATTTTGTAAATAAGATTAATGAATTGGTTTCAGATGTGTGCTGGTTGTTTGGTAAACCATAGATGTTCTTTTTTTCTTATTGTTGTTTTTTAAGTACTTTATCCAGTGACGATGATAATGTATATAGTAATGATGATTTATCATGTGACCAATAACAAAAATTCACAGTGATATTTGTTGCTGTTGTTAACTGGTCTGTAAATAAGCAGTATTTTCTCGAGTATCTTGGTAAACTGTTGCCTAGTGACCCACTCCATAATTCTGTTTACATTATTGCTAAAAATGTGTACATACCATTTTGTTTGGGGATCACATACAGTGTTGTGTCAGAGTTGAACAATGCACTGCAAACTTTTTCATCTCTGATCAATAATAAAGAGAGTAGGTATTGGACAAACTAATGTATCTGGCTTGCTTACTGACAGGTTTTGCATTGGTCATGGAAAAACATGGAAATTTTAAATCATATTTCCAAAGATGGAAAGTTCTTGAGAAATGATAATGCAGTCAAGAATAATGAAAACTAAATTTTTCATCAAAGTTTTTTATCCAGGAATTTTAACATACCATCAAGTAAATACCTATTTTAGCCCGACGTTTTATATCCTGCATCTCAGCATCATCATCAACACTCACTCCCCAGAACAGCAAGTTTTTTCTTAATCCTATATAAAAATTTAAAAAAAGTCATATATTAAGTGACTGAGTGAATGTTGCATTACTGTTACATTAATAATACATCAATTCTGTTTGACTTGGCATCCAATAATAAAATGTTTGAGTAAAGAACTAATTATGCTAACATGGTTACATTTTACTGGACACTCTTATAAGTACTGTCATGTCTGGATAGAAACTGATGGAATGTGTGCATACTCTTCTGTTATTTATTTCATTGTTCAGCATGTTTTTTTTGGGTTATTAACTTCTTTATGATGGTTATAGTCTGAAGTATCAGTTTTCGAATGATTTAACATCATTTCATTAATCAAATGACTTCTTGTGCACCTGAATTTTTATATTTCTCATTATATGGGACTACTTGATAATTGTAATGTACTTGATTGATCAACTACAGAGAAAATAATAATTATGAGACCATCTTCTGTATTGTCAGCCATATTCACTTTTACCTTGAAAGTATCAAGGCTTATTGTTAAATTCTTATCTCTGTTTTCTGTGTGTTTCGGTTTGTGTAGTAATCCTAATATATTGTTCTAGTCTAATTTAATTTCAGTGTTTTTTTTATAAAGTTTAAATTTGTTTCATTTCACTTTTATTGAAATATGTTATTTTTTTACCTTAATCAGCTAATTTTACATTCAAATACATTGCAGTAGTTTAATAATTACAATCAGCTGGTTTCCAAGCTGTTATTCTTCCTCTTGAAAATAAGGTGTTTTTTTGATAGACATCACATTGTGTCTTTACTTATTCATTCCATCTGCAACAATTCTCTGGACCTGTCATTTTAAGTACTAGACAACCTCTCCTTGTTCCTTTAAGCAAGTAATTGTGTGCATGGTACATTTTAACTGTTGGAATACCACACTGGCTTGAAGTTAAGATTGGAAAAAAAAAGTTTTGTTTATGTTTCATTATATGTAATAAAATAGTTAATAGTCTAAATGCTGGGATGAATAAAAATATTAATAAATAGCCCAGAGTGTATCTGTATCATTCTTTCACACATTAAAAAGTATATATTTCAGAGTTGAAAGTTATCCTGTAAAAAACTTTTATTTATTATTATACATGAAAATGAAATGCCACACTTGCATTCCTGATTTGTTTTTCAAGTTTGCAAAAAGCTTGCTTTATTATTTTATACTTTATTTGAATTAAATGTTCCAGTATGATGGGAGAATTTTTTTTTGTGAAACAATATGAAGTAGACTTAGTTAAATGATATTGGGCTCAACTGTATCAAGTATTATTTTCTCTGATAAGGCTGCTTTGTTAGACCTTGTTTACATCAGGCTTTCTTGGCCTAACTTACTCCTTGAATGGGCAGAGAAAATCACCAAAAATAAATATCAAAATGAGTTTAAAACTTTACAAATAAATTAAACCTAATATAAAAAATTGAGCTGTCTTATAATTTTGATATGATAAAAAAAGTTTTTGTTTTGAAGCTGTATGTAGGGTTTTTCAAATCAAAACAAAAAATATAGAAATCTATTTTGAATTTTCAAACTATTTCATACAGTTGCTTCTTTTTGTGAAAAAAAAACAAACCATTATTTTCACTGATGGTGACAAACAACTTGAGATAAATGTTTGTTTATTCTACCTAACGTTTCGGCTTATGTCTTTTTCAAGGTTCTAAGGATTTTACAGGTTACAAAACTGATTTTAAGTTATAGTAACTGAAAAGAATACAAATGGCGTTTGGATTGAATCAAACGAGGTTCTTTAAATTTTCTATCAAGAAAGTTGTCATCAATCTCTCCAATTTTGATCTGTCTCCTTACTTATGCCATGTGCTTTGATGTAATGTTCAGTGGTGGCTTCTTTGTAGTCAAGATTTGTAGTGGCACAAATGTGTTCTTTGAGATGGTCATGTATTGGATGACTGGATTCACCTATGCATATTTCTGAACACTGTTTACGTGTCATTCCATGGACGGTGTTCCTAAGTGTGCAGGATTGCTCTAAGCCATTGGTCTTAGCAAAGCACTTTTTGGATTTGCATGGATTGTTGTTATTGAAGGCTGAATGAGTAAGTATAGCCTTCAAGATAAAGAAAAAATAGTTTTTTAATTTCATCTTTGATAATTCTGCCATAAAACATTTGTATGTTTGTAAAGTATTCAGAAAAAGAGTGAGAGAGTTTCACAGGGATTTCTGTTTCTCTAAAATATAACTTATGCATTTTTAAAGTGTCAAATGTGTAATTGCTTTTAACTCTTAAAAGTAAAATATTACTGGAAATAGTATCTAAGTACACTATCTTCATTTTTGCTGAAAATCTTACATTATAAGCTTAGATTCATATAATGTGTTAGCAAGAAGAAAATGAACAAATGCAAGAGCACTTGTCCAGAACAAGTGTACAGAATGGCTACTAGGAATTCTGCCATGAAAACTGTGTACTCATTAACTGTGAGATGTGTTCAACGATAAAGCTCCAAATCATTTCGGGCCAAGCATAACCCAGTGATTGATTAAATTTGCCAGACAAGGGATCCAAGTTTCCATGGTTCATCTCCTGTTACCATGAAAAAAACAACAGGTTTTGCATTTCAGAACCATAGGTGTTTTGTAAGAATGACAGTCAAATCCTTTCCCCTTTAAGTCTACAGATTTACAATGCTAAAATCAGGGGTTTGATTCTCCTAGGTGGACACAGCAGATAACCCGATGTGGCTTTGCTATAAAAAAATACACACACAGTCAAATCCTGTTATTTGGACTGACAAGAGTAGCCCAAGAGTTGGTGAGGGGTAGTGTTGACAAGATGATTTTCCCCAAGTCTGTCACTTCAGATTTAGGGACAGTTAGCACAGATAGGCCTCATGCAGCTTTAATCAATAAACAAACAAAGCAAATATTTGTTTATTACTGTTAAATGTGACAGTGAGCACAATCTCTACATATTGTGTGAAGATGTATTAATGGATGGGTGGTAATAGTGACTACCTGCTTTTCCTCTCGTCTTTCACTTCCAAAATTAGGAATGGATAGCGCAGACAAAACAAAACAAACAATTTTTTGCAGTTAAACATCATAGAATTAATGCCTACTATACATATTATTAGAATACATATTTAAAGATGTGTTAATATTTTAAACTTAAGTAAATTTGTGGCTTGCATATAACTGAGGAATGTGATTTTCTGATATTTCTCAAATTCAAAGTTCCATCAAATGTAAAAAAAACTGTATACTTAACATTTAGTCAGCTTGCATCATTGTACAATTTGACAGAATGATATCAGTATTAAAGAAAAGCTGGTAAGTAAAATTATAAAGTTGTACTGTTTTATACAGGGTTAATATCAAAATCATTTTGAATTTACAAATCGGCAAATTATGTGACATCCACAACTGACATAAAACTACAGAGGGATGTCATATATCATGACTTAAACTTGACATTGTTTAGCATTTTGTAAGTAGTGTGATGCTACCAAATATTAATTGCTTTTGGGAATGGTATGTAACAGCTATTTCCAGTGCAAAATATTCATACGCTTTAATCATAATAATATGCTCAGATAGGGGATTTAGAATTTCCAAAATGAGGGTTCCATTTCATTATAAAACAAAGGAATATGGATCAACATTGGGAACCAGGACCATCTAGAAGGAGAAGTGCAACAGTTCACACCTCATCCTTGGTAAGCACACTGTGGCATTTTGTACAAATGAGAATCCACAAACACAAAGTTCAATAGCAAAAGTAATCCACGTGCCTCCATTAACAGTATGCACAGCGTAATCAAGTTGGATCACCTTCTGGATGTAAGCCCAACAGTTATTGGCTCACCAAGATAAGTGTTCCAGTCATACTTCCTTCTCAACTGTTGCATACCATAAGCAGCTGTCTAATAAAATGGGTATTTATGCTATTCCATGCAAAGACTTACCGATGAAGTTTCTGAAATCAAAAACTTTGTATCTTTATATGATCAGATTGTTGAAACTGGCTCTAGAAAGCTATTGTGTTTGTGCAATCGGTGGGTTATGAAAAGCAAGCAGGGAAGTGTATTATGCTTTAGACATGATAGCCTTACAGTGGATCCTTTTGTAACTGAAACTGCAGCTGGGCTGCTGTCAAGATACACAATCATCAGGTGGAACAAGATTGGATATGTTGGTATGGGTTCTAATAACATGGGGCCCGGCATGGCCAGGTTGTTAGGGCACTCGACTCGCAATCTGCAGGGTCGGGGATTTGAATCTCCGTCCCACCAAACATGCTCACCCTTTCAGCTATGGGGGCATTATAATGTGATGGTCAATCCCTCTATTTGTTGGTAAAAGAGTAGCCCAAGAGTTGGCGGTGGGTGGTGATGACTAGCTGCCTTCCCTCTAGTCTTACACTGCTAAATTAGGGACGGCTAGCACAGATAGCCCTCGTGTAGCTTTGCAGGAAATTCAAAATAAACTAAATAACCAACTAACAACATGGTGAGGCAGTTAGTACTCAAGCATGTGTGTAGGGCAGCAGTGAAATTTATTTTGATGTTTATCTAGAAAATATCCAGATTTGAGTTCTCAGCAAATGTGAATTTTGTTTTATAACCCTGTAAATTAAGTTATGATACTATTTTTTAAAATGTTCGTATGATTATTTAAACAAAGTGACAAGACAATTTTTTTATTTTTTGAAGTAAACAGTTAGCTTATTTTTTTTACTATTGACTTTTTGTATTTGAATCTCTTTATAAACTGCTCATAACATATAAATCTAACACTAAAATATATTTTTTGTGCAAATGACCGATGGAGACTTAAAGGTCAATTTCTGTGTGCTACTGATCTGTTCATGTTTTCTTGGGCTGTATTTTAAAAACTGGCCTGATTATCACTTCTATTAGCTCTTTAATGCCCAGATGTGTTGATTCAATGCTCATATTGTATGGTTTACTTTATTGCATTTCAAATAAAAAATACTGGATGAAATTCTTTGAAACTTGATGAACCTTTACAGGTTTTTTAGTTTCTGCCATCTAAAATATCTTATTTTTGTATGTGCTATCTATATGAATTTACAGCTATGAAAAGTCAAAAAATATTTCATTGTGATATGTTTTTAAGACACGAAAACACTTACCTTTGTTGCAGATGCCAGTTACTGATTTTTGTCTTTTCATAAAGTCTTTGAAGTTTCACAGTAAAGTTTTTTATTCTACAAAACTGTAAAATATGTTTTTTTTTTATTCTAAGAACATAGCACACAATTTCATTGTGCTTATGATCATTGGGGTATAATACAAATAACTTTTATATCATACCAAAATTACAAGAAAGCCAATATTGGCTTTTACAGTTTAAGAGAAGAGAAAAATAATTTTTTTTTAATTTTTAGATCTCTAGCCTATTTCTTCTCAAAACTGAAATTTGGGATTTACACCACACTATGACAACCAAGGTTAAGAAATGGTGATTGGCTAACATCAGTAAAATTAGACTTGTATTGAACTTACAATGCTCAAATTGGAGCAGATTTGCTCAAAACTGTTTTTGCTTTCCTCCTAGAGGGATGTGAGTGTCTAATATTATCAGAGAATATTCAGGAAATTCACAAACACAAATGTTTTTGTTTGAAGTATGCTGAAAGTAACCCAAAATAAACTTTTAGATATTGTTTTACACATAATATTACAAAAAGACAAATTTTCTATTGAATAATTTTTAGCTGTTATGTATGTTAAAAAAGTGTGAAACCCTATTACATGTTTATTTCTATAATTTTTTAATTCGGTGATGCAAATTTATCTTCAATGTAAAGCAGACCTAGCCGAGCATCGTCAAATCAATGGGAACTTGCCACAACAATAACCTGAAAAAGATCTTTGAAGTTGGTTATTATACGTTATGATTATAATGATCAAATTGTCAACTACATTTTCACTCACATAATTTGTGAGCCATTGAGAGTCCTGATGTCTCATTGCTTGATTTTAGTTTTAATGCACAAATGAATAAAATAGTGGCTTCTAATTTCTAGGTTATCCAGCAGTATGGACAAGAAACTTCTGAGCAGTATGGCCAGCAGCCTCAACCAACAGCAGCTACACATCAAGGTCAAGGACAAGTACCTGCAACACAGGCTTCTCAGAACCATCCTACTGGTGTAACAACTCCATCCACTGAACAACAGTGGCAATATTCACAACAGGCTCCTTACAATCAGCAACCTAACCAGTATCAAGGCTATGGATACAGTCAGCAATAACTTTGTAAAAAGTATGAAGAATGGAGTGTATATTTTTAAGGCTGATTACATCATTAATAAAGTAACCTGTAGTTTGTTTTCTTTTAGTTTTGTTTTCTTAACAACTTAATAATACAGAAGGCCCATACATTTATTTTCTTTCATTGTAAAACGTTAACCTTACAGGTATATATATAATTTTCATTTTATACCAGATTATTATACATATCATGGGTCACTTCAGAAATTATGATTTCAACAAGTCACAGACATTTCTACAATTAAGTATGTGTAAAAAAAAAAAGAACTTGTTAATTTAATCTATATTCTGTTTTTAACCATAATCTTCAAAGTAACTGTAATGTTTTTAGGAAATTTATTCAATGTATTCATGTAACTGTCTAATTGTTTATGAATAAGATGTTGATATCAGCATAAGGTATGATTACCAAATCTCTTGACTACTGCATAGTGATCATCTGTAGCCTGAAGTGTCATCATATTCTCAGTTGAAGATAGTGATGAGTGTAGGCTGTGTTAAAGTTTTCTGCATTTGAGAAATAGCATTTTTCCAGTGTACTACAATATTTGCTGATTAACAAGCCAGAGAGAGATAATAGTGAAACATGCATGTAAGGAATTATTAACTTATATATATTCAAAATTACTCATTCAGTTTTATAAATCAGTTTTAAACTGTTTTGTGTATAAAACTTTCTCAGTCAGTGACACTAAGCTGTATGAGTTTACCCAGACAAATTTCAGGCAAGATATATCAAGCTTTGGATGGAAGATTCTAAACTCCAGAAGTGTACCCCTAAATTTAAAATTTTTTATGTACGAGTGATTTGTATTTGTAATTTATGTTATAGATTATTTGACCTTAGCCGTGATTTAACGAGTGCCTTGGTGCATACATTCTGATTAGAATTTCTTTAATTCACAATTCGTTGATTCAATATACTGCTGTGTTTTATAAAATTATTAGAAGTGCATCCCTCATTCATAGCTCCCTAGCTCTGATACCATGTTTCATTTTCCCAAAAATCAGCTTCCAGTCCAAAAGGTCTAGTTTGTTCGTTCACAACTCTTTATTCTCCCCACTGAATGCTACAGATGATCATGAAACGTTCTTCAGCTCAGTAGCTAGGTGCTGCATCTAGGCGGGCTCGCGTTCTGGCAGAAAAAAAGCCAGTCTGAGTTGGACTTAACACAAAGGTAAGTGAAGGTAAGTACTGCATGTAAGTATAAGGTTGATTAAAGGTGTCTTTTACAACATTTTTTTTTTCCTTTCAAGCTGATGGGCATGATGGGTAACAGTGTGTGAAATTGGTTTGTGTTGTTGTGTTTTTTACAGGATGGAGTTGGTTGCTGATGACATGGTTGAAATTTGTCTTCAGATGGTGATGTCTCCATATGAAAGTTCCAGAAATTTCTAATTGTGCAGATAGTAAATTTTATGTATTCAGACAGGTAAAACTGTGTTTTTTGAGTTAATCCATATATCATAAACTTCATTACCAGTCATTACTTTCAAAACTTGTGTTCTGTTGTGTATTGTATATTTAATGTGCTCTCACTTCAGTCTGATATTTTTCACGTGTACAAAAGTGAACCACTGATTGACTTTTAGAATAATGATCAATTAATGACCTAAATTTTTATCTTATAACAGTGGCTTTTTTCCTTTGAAAATGAACACATTTTAAACTTTGCACCATTAGAAAGAAGAAAACATAGCTTTACATATTTTTCTTGTTAGTGCATTTGTTAGTGTTAGTGTAAAATTAAAAATAATATGTACGATCTTTTAAATATTATATAAAAACTTTGGGGGGCATGTTTATTGTAAAAGTAATGCTAGATATCCATCATCAAAGATATAATCACACAATTAACATTGGCAATGTGAACAAGAAAGCTACTTAGCTTAGACATTTACAGAAGACACTGTAAAAAGGTTCCAGAATGGTTTATAATTTTTCTTCAAGTTAAATTATGGATGTGAGTGTAAATCTTTACAGTTGTTTAATGGATAAACAAAAGAAAAAACTGGTCATTTCTTTCACATTATAAGTAAGATATTTTGTAGCTGATGGTCAGGTAACCCTGGCTTCATTTTCATGGTAGGAGCTTCATATTCATTTGCCACTGCCATATATAAATCAACACTATACATTTATTACCCTTTAAAGTATGAAGTGTCAGGTTTGAAATGGAGTGAGAGCCTTTACCACCAGCACAAACATCTTCACCAGCTTTTGTACCATTTTCATTTAATAAACTTGTGGAGCTTCACATTTTCTTTGGATTCCTTACTGGTTAGTAACGTTTTAAGTTCCAGTGTTTGGAGTGCTGCAACCTCTAAGTAGATCTGTTACATTACTCAATATATTCACTAATGCTGAAGTTTGTGCATATTTAATGGTTATATGATCCCAATATTTACTCTAACTTTCATTCTGTTCCAGTTTTGAGAATAACCAAATGGTAAACAATTATCATCACACACTTCTCAATATACCTTGACTTGTGTAAGTTCATTTTCTAGAATTCATTGAGTATGCCATAGCTCAGTTGTAATAAATTCTTTACTTTGTAAAATGTTTATTATATGATATTGTTTATTAATTTTTATAATCATTAATGTTCACAATGCAAAATAGTACTGTGAGACAGACAGACATAACCACATTACTTCAGAATGTTTCCCAGAATTGCATATGTAAAACTATTACAGTGAAAATTGTTAATAAAAGTGATTGCCATCACAGAAAAGCTCATTAACATGATTTCAGTGTAGGTTATATATGATTTATGAATACTTGTTCAAAACTGGACATCACATTTCTTGGAAAAATTCAAATAATGTATGTGATTATTGTGATTCTGATGATTTACAAGTGAGTTATACACAGCCTCAAAAGCAGTACTTTTTTTTTGTTACCATGGGGGAGAAAAGCTAATTAATATCCAGAAATTCGTTCTCTGTTTTATTTAACCCAGAAAACCACTGCATCATATAATTTCTGTTTCTTTCCAAAGGAAATCATCCTTAACTTAAGAACTTCTAATTGGTATGCTCAAAAGAAAAAAAAAACACACCTAAAGTCCTAAAACTAAAGTCAAGTTAGCCCATTTTGCTATGAATACCCTTATCTTACATGCTAGAATTCTTAAGTAAAAAGGCATTGCATTTTGTTTCTTAAACCAAATAATAGTAAATATTGTGTATCCCTAACCATTATTTTGGATTTGCTAATAGGGAAATGGTAGGTAAAGGTGAGAGAGAATTGGTAAAGTTTCACTGAAAATTACTTAACCCTCTTGCAATGGGGATCCTTTACAGTGCATGTCATGAGGTTTTTAGTGACTTACATTAAAAATTTAATTAAACAATTTTTTTGTTTATGTTATACCAATTAGTATAGCATAAAATCATAGCTAATAATCCATATTTTAATAGCATATATTTTTTAAGTTGATTTTATGAGGCAATATTTTAAACAATTCTGAATTTTCCATAATATGAGAAATGTGACATTCTTTCTTTAGGCATCCACTCTTTTGTAATTTATTCACCACCCCTCCAGTAAGTATGAAATTTAACATAAATTACTCATTATCAAATCATCATCACTCAGACAGAACATAATTTTTATAGCCTTCAATTTTGTTTGGTTACAGAGCCATCAAATAGAAAATCAAACCCCTCTTGTCACATCCTCTCTTCCAGGATTTGTTAATAGTTCTCTCTTACATTTAATATTATATTATTTATAATTAATAGAAAGCCAAGGTTTTCATCTATCAAGTTATATATTATATAACTTTTTTTTTTAACGGAGAATTGTCAATTTCTCTTCTGGTACAAGTTTCATTCCCATGGGAAAGATATTGACTAGCATGGATAAATTTGTAACGGCTCTTGTTGCATAGTTAGAAAGCCAGAAATATTGTGATACTTATGGGACATTGTCTGCTTTTTGCATGTTATTATTCTATGTTCTTTGGTGCATCATTTAATTTTAAAAATTATTTTGTGCATTACTACCATTATTATATATAAAAAAAAAAAGTAGGGTTAAGTGTCATCAACAGTCAAGAGCAAAAAAAGAAGACTTGGGTAATTACTTTATTTCTTGTTTTTCATATTTATTTATTTATTATTATAAAAGTAAAATAAAATGTAAAATTAGGGATCTCTTTAGGTTAGTTAAGATTACATTTGGTAAAATAAATGCGAGCAGCTCGTGGGTAACATAATTCGATAGCTTATATTGATTCAAATAGTAGTTAGACACAGCTTAAAGGGCAATAAAACAATAATATTTAAGTATAGATAGATGTATACTGTTACAAGTTTAAATGAGTTTGGATTTTATTTCAATTCTTTTTTTCCTTTGGTGGTTAAAAGGTCAGTCAAATTGATCAACCTTGTATAGAGTTAGGGTAGAGAAAATAACATAAAATAAAACGTTTTACTGAAAACAAATGTTTGAAATATATTTAGGAAGTTTTAGAGATTACATAAATGAAATTTGAGATTTTTGAGATGAAGAAAAGTATTTTTAATCGTAACATGAAAGTCGCTTGGCACATGGACTATTAAAAAAAGACTCAGTATATTCATGGACAAACCTTTTTCAGTTTATTAAAATACGTCACTAAAGAATCTTATTTTTTGTATGTGAAGACTTATAATATTTACTGAAAGTCTGTCAGATTTTGTTGAAGATAGACATACCGTGTTAAAAGTTAGTAGTATCAAAACTATAATGACTTTAAATTAGTACAAAGTGGTCAGTCAATTCGTCCAAGCCTGTAGTTAAGAAAAAGTAAAGAAGATTAAAGAAGGCTAGTAGACAAAAATAAGGAATGAACATATATAAGTGGAAAACTATACACTATATAACTGTAACTTTTGAACATCAACAATACATTATGTAAAAATTTAACTATAGGACATATGTAACAGAATTTTCTTTAACACTGAATATAAAAAACAAAAACTGGCTAACTCTCTATGAAAAAATTACAGCAGAAAAGAACTGTCATACAATCTGTGAACAAAGAAATGATCAGGTTAACAGTATAAGTATTTTATAAACATTTGTGTATTTATTTTAATCATCTCTTTAGCCCCATGCATATGGGCTTGGTCATTTTGACTAACTTTGTAATCACCATGAAACTACACGTATTATAACTTCCAATTTAGTAAGTCCTGGGGTGGGTTATTAGACACATTTTTGGAAGGGTATGATCCATATTCTTAATTTCAGGGTCAATGCATGAAGATATCTTTAAATGGCTGGTTATTGAATGTTTACATGAATCAATGGGTGTTGAAAATGTAGTTTATACATAACTGCAAAATTATTGTACATTTCTGATTAATGAAATTTTATAAGAAAAATACAAATACATAATTTATCATTTAGTGTTTGCAAGTACAATTGAAAGCATGTAATAGATCTACATTACATTCATGCTGATGCATAATTTCATATAGCTTCTTTGAGAGATTGTTTAGGCAGTTACTTATGATGAAATGTAGTTGAATGGACAGTAGGGGATGACGTTTCAAAAGTCTTCCACCTTTCTTCAGGTCAATGTGTGTATGGTGTTGTCCATCTTTATAGTATTATGGTGGATTATGGAGAGTATGTTAAGATTGGTTGGTTTATCCCTGTATCTGATGGGTGGAGAGACTTCCTGTAGATTCAACCAATGGTAGCCACAGGTTATTCACTTCTAATCCAGAATCTCTTTTTAGTGATGGTGTTATTATGTTAATGTAAAAGGATTCGTTAATTTTTCTTGGCTTCAAAAATTTGTCTGTGTCGATGATTCTAGTTTTTTTCCAGTTTATTTTGTGTCCAGTTGACATGATGTGTTCTGCAATGGCTGAATTTTGTGTTTTCATGAGTCTTGTTCCGTCTTTATGTTTTTTATTCTTGTTGCAAGTCTTCTTCCCATTTCTCCAATGTATGTTTCATTGCAGGAACACAATTTCATGAATGATGTTTTTATGTTTGTCATTGGTAGGTTTCTATTTGTTTTTCACTATAATGGATCTTAATTTCTTGAAGGATTTCTACTGGATGTCTGTGTTGAATTTTACAGGTAGTGGAGGTAAATGGTAGTAGTTTTAGTATTTTTCTTATCCTTTCTTTCTGTTGTGGCTTTCTTCAGGGAGATTTTGATGAAGGAGGAGGTGTAACCATTCTGTTTAGAGCACTCTGTGATGTTTTGGCATTCTGTTTTGTATAACTTAATCGTAGGTACATTCTTAACATGTATTTATAAAATAAATTATAGGGTTTAAAATCTAATTACTCTGGGTTAGTATAATACTAGATAATTATATATGTACAAGAAAACTTAATACAAAAATGTATATGAAGATTAAATCAAAATTCAGCTATTCATTATGGAAAGGATGATTGTCACATTTTAAACAAGATGAGACTAACAATTAGAAATTCATCTGACAGCAGCTACGTCATGTGGTTGACAAGTATTCTGCGTCATTCACACAATATGTACAATTTTATTACATTATAAATACTCATTGAGAATTTGGGTTCTTACATGTGACGTTCTGTGTGATGTTTCATTTGCTTTTGGAGCTACAACTATCACTATTCTGCCATCATCAGTTGCTTTTTTTTGTCTTTCTTCCTTTTTTTGTGTTTTGTCAGTTGATTTATGCTGCAATTTATTTACTGCAGCTTTTAGTTCTACAGTTTCCTTAAGAGGTCTGATTGAGGGGCCACTGTTAAGTTGACATGAGTCGGGATATTTGAAAACTTTATGGAAATGGTTTCAACTTGTTTCTTGTAAAAACAATAACTTGTGTCATCACTGGTAACATGATTATAAGAGCAGACAAATACAATCATTTCTGTAGAGTTTAGATTTTTGTATGCAGTAGGTTTGTGCAAATCTTTCCCTTTGCTGATAACCCTAGTTATCTGATCAAGAATGTATTGCCACCATCTGCTTCATTATCCAAGAATCAGTGGTCATCAAATATGTTGATGAAGTCACATGCATTTACAAGTACTTTGAAGTTATGGTAGAGTATTCCTGATGCTGGTACACCCTTTTGAGTCTATCATGTGACAGATGAGGATCAGAGTTCAGAGAGGCCACTATTGTTGCTTTGTATATCTATGTTCTTGACTATGATACATCTATAGTTGAAATTTTTCCTTTCTTTAGAAAAGTGGTTGTTGGTGGATCATCATCTGCTTCAAGTGGATTTTCAAGTTCATTGAATACGAGTGACATGTTCATGTTTCCACAATGCTAGCAGCAGTCATTTCATTTGAAGATGAGGTCTGTGAACCATTAACTGATAAATCTTCATCTTCAACATTGTAAGGCACTTCTGTGGCAACATATAAGTTATTTCTCCTCTCTTGAAAATATTGAAAAACCAAAGCATTTCATGCACATGTTCTTGATCATCTGGGGATGGTGGAATTGACTGACCTTCTTCATTTTGTGCAATATCTGCTGCCATGCCAGATTGCACAGCCCAATCTTTCTTTCAATATATCATGATCTTTTTCCATTATCAACACCACCCTTCTTGTCCTCTAACAATAATGATATACTTACATTATATACAGTGCCGCCTTCTGTAAACTCATACACTTTTGAGTTGAAACCATGTCAGATATTTTTTGCATCTTCTTTTTATATATCAACTTTTTTCATGAAGTTTATCATCATTTTGTTTGATGTGGCTTTTTGGGAGAACTTTGTATATGTGTGTTGTTTTTTTTCCTTTGATGTGCTTCTCAGCATTTGATAGAGCATTTTTTCCTCCAATTGATATAGTATCCCCACAGTCCCTAAATGTAGCCTGGTCTCCTTTCCTGATGAAGATTGTTTTATGAACATTAGCAGGCTTTGAAATTGCACTTTCTATTTGACTAGGCTCATTGTTTCCACTATTATAGGCAACGTGAGTGGCTGAAGTTGCCATGTGGCATCTAAGACTTCACCATTTGTTGGTAGTTCTTACAGCAAGGTGTGGTTTGCAAAAAAACATAGTATTTCCCTTCGGGTTCTTGAATTTCTTTTTATTTACATATATTTGTAACTTCTTGCTCTAATTTAGATAAATATGGCTTTGACTGTTTTGATGAAAGTTGAAATCATCAGTTCTTTCATCTGTATGATGTCCATTCTCATTCTTTAACATGCCATCTTGTTCTCTATTCGTTGTATTTGTTTCCATACATCCTTCCACATGTTCATGCATTTGCTTCTGTCTTACTTCCTTTTCAACTGTTGCACCATCTTCAAGTTTCATCTTTTTCACTAGCACTTCCATTTTGTCCATATGACTTCACTGATTATCATCCACCTCTTCTTTACCTCCATCTCCCTCTTTTTCAGGTTTCTTAACTCTTTCCACACAGGCTTGGTAAAATTGACAGAATTAGTAACCATTTTGTACTTAATACAGTCTCCATACTATAACTATTAAAGTGCTTTATGTAACTTTATGCCCCCCCAGTGGTACAGCGGTATGTCTGTGGACTTACAACGCAGGAATCCGGGTTTCGATACCCGTGGTGGGCAGAGCACAGATAGCCCTTGTGTAGCTTTGTGCATAATTAAAAACAAACAAACAATGTAACTTTACAAAATTTGGCAGACTTTCAGCAAACATTACAAGACTTTTGTACATAAAAGATTATATTTTTTAATTAAGTATTTTTAATAAAGATTTGTCTGTGAATATATCAAGTAGTTTTGTTTACTAGTCCAGATGCAAAATTATTTTCATGTTAAGATTAAAAATGCTTTTATTCACCTGAATGTTTTCAAATTTCATTTGTGTAATCTCTAAAATTCTAAGTAATTATATAACATTATTTTCCAGTAAAACTATATTTTATCTGTTATTTTCTCTACCCAAACTATATACAAGGTTGGTCAATTTGACCAACCTCGTAACCACCAAAAAAAATCTAAATAAATGTAAATTACCTTTATTTTTTATTTTCCAGTAAAACTATATTTTATCTGTTATTTTCTCTACCCAAACTATATACAAGGTTGGTCAATTTGACCAACCTCGTAACCACCAAAAAAAATCTAAATAAATGTAAATTACCTTTTTTCTTTTTTAAAATAACTTCAAGCTGTAACATGAAACTAAATTAGTGTATCCTAAATAGTTTTAAACTTGTAACAAGATACATCTCTGTATGCTTTAATTTTTATTGCCCTTTGAACCATGTCTAAACTAATATTCCCTCAGTAAAATTTGTAAATCAATTTGTGAACATGGAGTACATGTGTTGCCCTACCGAATTACATAATGCACAGGCTAATCGTGAGCATACCTCATTAAACATTTTATTACTGTTCTTTATTTTACCTAATCTAACCTAAAAATTTCTAATTTTTTCATTTTAGTTACTTTTTTAATAATAAATAAAGAATACACATGAAAAACAAGAAGTAAGGTACTTACCTGGGTCTTTGTTTTTACTGTTGACTGTCGATGACACTTAACCCAATTTTTTTATACTACTACACAAAATAGTTTTTTATTTAAGTAAATAATGCACCAAAGAACACAGAATGATCACATGCAAAAAGCAGACAATGTCCCACAACTATTACAGTTTTTTTGGATTTCTAACTATGCAACAAGGGCTATTGAAATTCAGCTAAGTTCTTTGATGTGTTTCCTGTGGGGATAAATCTTGAACAGAAAACAACCTAACATGTCATTTGATAGATTTAATCTTTGGCTTTCTGTTGGTTATAAATAATATAGT
The DNA here is from genome assembly GCF_000517525.1 of Limulus polyphemus. Taxonomy (NCBI): domain Eukaryota; kingdom Metazoa; phylum Arthropoda; class Merostomata; order Xiphosura; family Limulidae; genus Limulus; species Limulus polyphemus. Next base: position 191,170 of record NW_013666269.1, read on the forward strand.
ATTAGATGCAAGAAAGAACTCTCCGCAATTTCGAAAAGAGAGAATGTGACAGGTGGTTATGGCAAGTGGGGTCTGAGTTTCTATTTGATGGTTTTGAAACCTAGTAGGATTGAAGGCTATAAAAATTATGCTTTGCCTGAGCAATGACAATATTATAGTGTGTAATTTACATCAAACTTCATACTTCTTGGAAGGGAGGTAAATAAATCAGAGAAGAGGGGATACCTAGAGAGAAAATTTCACAATTCTCCCATCAGGAGAATTTTCTTTTTGTTTTTAATATTGCCTTATAAAATTAAGAACTTTATCTTGTACAATGTTTAAATTTGGATTATTAGATATGGTTTTATGCTAAAGCTATATAACATAAGAAAAAAAATAGTTTAATTGAATTTTGAATGTAACTCACTAAAACCTCCTGATACGTGCACATAATTAGGCCCATTCTGAAAGAGTTAACTGCAAGTATTTGTTGGTCATCTGAAAACAAATTCAATATTGTTGCGTCAGCGAGGTCACGTGGCTGGTATCACGCGACATCTTTCTCGAACCTTCGTGAATTATCGGGAGACTACTAGATTGGGGGTAGTCTGGTATATATAAGATGGTCACAACGTGACGGAACAAAAGTAATGAGTAATTGAATGTATGCGGACAAAATATTGTTGGCCTCGTGAGACGTGAATTATAGTGTTGTTATAGAGTGACTGTTGAAATTAAGTGTATCATAAAGTTGTATTCGGAAAGAATAAACCAATTTTATTAAGTAAGGACTTGTGTCGCTAAAGTTTCGTTGGAACGAAGTTACGGAAAATTAATTAACGACTAGAGGTGTAACAATATTTTAATGTTGTGTTGTCTTCCATAACACTAACATATTATGTATTGAATTTATAAACTTGCTGAATGTAAACATTTTTCCTTACTACTGTTTTTGAATATTTAATAATGTTTTCATATATATACATTTATATGTTACCATTTTCATTTCTCCATCCCCAAATCCACACATTCAGCATCTGAAAAATGTGATGTAGGCAATGGCACTCAATTATCATAATTAATGAATATTTAGTTTCATCAAAGGTTGGATGAGTAAATAAGGATATCTTTCTGGTGGAGATGATACTTATAAATACCCATCCTCCTGAAGTGTTTCATGATATACTTATAATAATCCATCTAGCATTTATTGATTGGTTATTGCGAGTACACACTACAACTTCAACATGCATTGTTTGTTTTTGCTAAAGGATCAAATTACAAATCTAAAAAAATTATATAAATAATCAATTTCCAGAACAATAACTTCAGTAAAATAAACAAACATTAAAGGAAATACATTAAGTTTATTCATTAACTTTATCTGCATTATAAGCAACATAATATGATTCAAAAATCCAAAACAATAACTTACTCTTCTCAGAAAAGCTTAAATTGGAAAGATTTTGGTTTTTGTTTCAATTATGGTTGTAAGGCAAGTAACCCTAGTTCAACAGAAACTAGATTGTGCAAAAGAATATAATTCCAGACTTCAGATGCTGCAGGTTCATTTCTTTACTGTACAGATCGTTTTGCTTCATGTGCATGCTTGGATGTGGAGAGTTTCTCTGTATGTAGCTCATTATGTGCTTTTAAGCAAACTGGGTCAAACAGTGCTGCCAGACTTATTGTGGGCCAATATGTGTGGCCTTGAGAGGTGAAAATAGAGGATCAATACTGCAGGACATGCCCATCCTTCTGAAGTGTAGAAGAAACCACCACCCCTCATGAAATTTGGAAATCTTTTAGTAGACATTACTTGTGGTACAAAAAAAGAAAGAGGTTTTATAATAAAATATTTTTAATAAATATATATCTATGAATTTATGAAGCCTTTACTGAATCATTCAGAGTAAAATATGGTTTTCAAGTTAAGAATAAAAAACTTCTTTTCATCTTTATTTAAGTAGCTTTTAGAACCTCCTAAATACTAAAAGTTTTTGGGGTCAAACTATAATTTTGTCTCTAAATTTATGTTCCCTAACATTAAATGTAGCAAAATCATCAGTGTACAATGAAAATATATGTTGAATATGAAATAAAATCTTTGTTGTTGTTTTTTTTCTTTCTAGAATAACTTCAGATTCAAATAAACATTTATTATTTATACTATCAGCCTCACCTTCTAATTTTTTCACATCTACTTTAATTTAATTTTATAATTTTATTACTGTACTCTGAACTGTCTTCAGTACCATGACAAGCACTAAATCTTCCAATAGAAAGCTAAGGGTAAAGAAACTATCATATACCATACTACTGATATACCATAGTATATCTATTAAAAACACAGTCATTTTAAACAAAGAACCCAACATAAACAAACGAAAAATAAAGAAATCCATCTTAATTAAACATAACAACCCTACTCTAAACCAACACCCCGGGGTGCCTAGATACTTCTTCTAAGTTTTGCAAAAGTATCCGGTCATGTGACTTACTTGTACCTGATGATGACAAAACCTTGTTGAAACGTACATTTGCTGTTGTGTTAAACTTATATTAAAGCTTTTCTTCATTACCCATTCAAGCCGTCTCAAAGCGAATTTGAAAAAAAGAAACTATCAAATGAGATCACACAATGTCAAACCTTCTATGTTCCTCTAAAAATAATCAAGGAAAACTTTTATTTTTTTCATACAAGTCTACTTTAAAAAAATAATTATTCTTATTTGGCTGTAAATATCTTTGTACATAGGAATATATTTCAATAAGAATATTTTTTTCGCACTGTGTTGGCTGTCCACAAAATAATTCATTTACTTTCAAATATGCATTTTGAAGATAGCTTTTATATTCGGAAACATCTGTTTGATGGACTAAGTTATCTATAGATGAAAAAGACTAATCCAGCTAGAATTGAGTTACTATCACATTATAGGCATGTAACAAAGTCATATCTTCTAGATAAATCGAAGATTTTCTTATTTACTGTCTTGTCACATTTTCTTTGATGTATGGCTACTTTACCTGTTTGTTGATGTGCGTATTCGTGTTGCTCCATCAATGCAGATCGCAACCACTCCATTGTTATTGTGTGATATATATGCACCAGGAAAGGGGCAATATATCATTTGTATTGGAATCTGTCCAGTAAGTTTGACAAACTGTGACTGTTGTTTGATATTCCATAATGACGTATAGCAGTTGATCAACCTATATTAGGAGTTCTGTACGACAAATATAAGCTTTATAGTTTGTAAAACTCTATTCAAAAAACCATCAAACTGAAAATTATGTAGAGAAAAACAACACATCTACATCATGCCTAATACTTAGCACATCCTTGCAAACATGCTGTTGAAATTCATTCCTTGATCCATATGCATTTCTCCAGGTGCTCTGAATCATGCTGTCCACCATTCAGTTAAATTATCAGCAACTAAGTGTGCTGGAATGCATCCAGTGGATTAGCTTCGAACCTTGCAATACAGAACATTGGGTATATTAAAACTATTTTGTATACGCAGTTCAATTATGACCACAGCCAGTATAAAATCACAGTGGGATGGTATGTATCAGAACTACATTTTGTATTGTTTCAGGATATCTATGGTGATTATGCCTAGGTGATAATGAGAAACTGTCTGGTCCTACAAATGCTAGAAGTTTTCCACCAGCAACCTTTATTATGAAAAGATATAGACTTAATATTTTAGTACAAAATTTCTACTTATTTCAGTTGATTCACTTTTATACAGATGCTGTGATAGTCATGCACTTACTCTTGGACATGATGGAGGTGATGCATGGTCCGCACAGATGCTGAACTTCCTGTCATTCTAAATAGTGGTGGAAGTGTTTGAAATACACTTCAACTGCAAACATTTTTTTCCTTGTTATTTAGTAGTGGTGTTCAGTAGCCATCAACATACCCAGCATTAAAGATAACTCCTGACATAACACATCTCAAATTCTACTTATTATACTCAAAAACATGCAGTATCAACAGAAAAAAAAAAGAACTTCAAATCAGAAGAAGAAAAAAGGTGTTTTACCCATAGCAAATAAAAGTCCACTTTCCCAAAGCACTTGTGTTTTGGGGGTTTATTTTTTAGTCCTGCTTTTCCCCAATTCTACTATCACTGACAACAGTATCCAGGAGTATAGTCTTCCTGAGAATAAACCATCATGAGAACTGAAACACATTTCAATCAGTGAAATGCTTAGTTACATTTCATGTTTGTCTAAAATGCATATTAGCTTTAGTTAAGAGCATATAGGTAACTGTCTTTTGAAAAAAAAAGAAACCCATAAAATGATGTAAAATCTAGAAAGCTGTGTACTTCCTTTAGTCGAAGACTGGGGCCAGTTCTTAAACACTGCAGAATTAGTGGACACTGCCCCTACTAACAGTGTGAATAAGGAACTCCACATGTTCATATATATTAATGTACATTTTCCTGATTTTAGTTTCAAACCTACTTTGGTGTTTTAGTGGATAAAAACATGTTCAGTAACAGATTGAAACCTTTAGCCAAACTCAATGTAATATCTACATAAACAAAAATGAGACATCTTTACCATTGCAACCACCTCAATTTAAACTCTTTCAGCAACTCAGAAGTGGCTAGTAATATTACAAAGGAAGAATGGTGTGCCCTGAAATTCACATATGACATGATGAGTGCTGAAACAGTTTGAGGTATATTTTAACCTGTCCCTAGACAGGTCTAACATGTTTAACCAATAGCCACCTTCTAGCATATCCAAGGCACTCATCTGTTTGTAGCAAAGGAAAAGCATTAGTGTGCGTGTGACTACATTCACTTGTCAAAGCCAGCACAAGACCTTGGCATTTAACCTTGCCATAATCACTGGAAAAGACCCAGTATTCTAAATGCTGTACTGGTTTAACCTTCAAGATACCTTTTGTTTGAATCAGTATGGTAATGGGTAACAGATGCTCTATAATACATGTTTGTCTGATCCTACAAACACATAGGCAGCTTCCAATAGCAAACAGCTCAATTCCTTTTTGAGTCACATTTTTTTAAAGCAGTCTTTAACCAAAGACCTCAAAATCTGTGGTAGTCATTTGCTCTGTGATATAGTACAGCTGAAGCAGTAGTGGTAACATAGCCAGCTTCAGTCACTCTGTGTCATTTACCATACTAATAATCATTTCAACAGGGAGTTGAATAGGCATTTGTCTATAATTTCAAGTAGAACTTGGAGCAATAACTATTCAAGTAAGTGCAAGTTGGTTTTTGGATACAAAACCAAAAGTTTCCTGTGTTGTTCACTCTTTTCTGGAAGCTCAAGATAACCATTGGAAGTTGAAAAGGTTTTATAGTTAGAAAGAGCACATCTAGAATTCAAACAAAGTCTTCTTCAGAATCAAACTTCTCTTAGATGGAACCACGTTCTCAGTCTCACATCAATTTCTGTTTTCTCCAGTATAAGTTCTTTGTGCTCTTAGAATAGATCTTTCCATCTCAATTAATATAGACAGATAAACGGTATAGAGAAAGTACAAATGGGAAAACAAAAGATACATCTTTGACTTAAAGTCCCCAAGAAATGAATTAACGTAAAATAATTAAAACCATAATATCAAAAGATTCTTTGGAAATGTATCCAGCGAATGAAAAAGCCAAACTTGACCAAATGAAAAGTGGCTGACGAAGTTTTTGACTTGGAAATAAAGAAGATGCTTTATTAACAAGGAATCACAAAAGTAACTTATAGGAAATAAGAGGTACATTTTTAATGATATTTTTACAAGCTCCTGGACTTTAATCCACAATGAACAAAGAAAAACTGCTCCAGTTACCACAGTTTGCATCATAAATTTGAGGCCTAGATGGTATTTTCAAGTAAATTTATTTCAACAAAAGTATCAGATAAGTATGCCTTATAAAAGGAGGAAGGATGTAAATCAGATTTTTTTAAATGACTGAGTGTTAAGCTGAGAAATAAAGAATCTGAATGTGTGGTGTAAAATGAAGCACAATATTTATTAACCATGATAGTGGATCATAATATGGATCGCAAGGAATTGCACAAAACTCTAATAGAATCATCGGACAAAAAGCACCTTAAACAGTAAAGATTCAGTTCAAACAACATTTTAAACCCTTTACTATTGACTGCTAAAATTGTACACATTACAAATACACGAAAAAGCACGTATGTTAGACTCATAAGGAAAATAAAATCCGCTCAAAACGGCCCGTTTCTAATTATTATTGTTACGTCTCTGGCCGTTTGTTAATTTCCCACGGAAATTCTTTCCGAAAAATTATAGGTCATCAAATAGTACCCATAACAGGGGCTAATTTCTCTAAATGTGAGCAGACACTTAAGTGAAGGGGCATTTTTAGGTGTGTGCCAGGAGGTAGAGCCAGTCAAGAAATACAACCATAAAGAAAGGACATCCTCTCCCAGAACATTTAACTGACCTCTATAAGAAGAGCATAGTCCATTTGTCATCATCACAGGCTCTTCAGGTGAGGGAACTTTGTCGAATTATGCAGATGTCTCTTCAAAAGGAAATCATGACCTCGGCTGCACAAACCTTGTGGAGCACAGAATAAACATATGCAATCACCATCCAATAAAGATCCCTCTGAGGAGAATAGCTCTTGCAAACCGTCAAGAGATGGAGAGGGTCATGGATGGCCTAATTAAGGAAGGAGGGAATAGTCGAGAAATCAGATAGTCCCTGGTCAGCTCTCATCGTGTTAGTTCATCGTGTTTCTGTTTGGACTTCAGGGCTCTTAACAGTATAACTGAAAAGAACTCATACCTGCTGCCAATAATTGATGATACTCTTGATGCCATAAGTGGAGCCAGGTGGTTTTCAACTCTGGACTTAAAGTCGGATTTCCATCAATTGAAAATGGTTGAAGCAGATAAACCTAAGACTGCATTTAGTTATGGCCAAGGCCTCTGGCAATACTGTGTGATGCCATTCGGCCTTAGCAATGCTCCAGCAACATTTGAGAGGCTGATTGAAATAGTACTGGAAGGCCAACAATGGAGAATAGCCCTAGTGTACCTGGATGATTTCATTGTGTTTGCACAACATTTGATGAGGAAATGTCCCGGCTAGAGGAAGTATTCAAGCGTTTGAAAGCAGCAAACCTCAAACTCCATCCCAAGAAATGCCACATGTTACAGAAAGAGGTGCTTTACTTGGGTCACATTGTAACTGAGCATGGTGTGCGAACTAATCCTGACAAGGTGAAAGCAGTGCGTGATTGGCCAACACCAGACAATGTGGGAAAGTTAAGAAGTTTTGGGGACTCTGTACTTGTTACCGGAAGTTTGTCAAGGACTTTGCAGCTATAGCTGCTCCACTACATGATTTGACAAAAAAGGCCAGAAGTTCGAATGGACAGTTTCTTGCCAGCATGCTTTCAAGACATTGAAAGAAAAATTGGCCTCAGCTCCACTTTTAAAGCTTCCAAATCCCTCACTGTCGTACATATTGGATTGTGATGCTAGTAATGTCGGAATTGGAGGAGTGTTTTCTCAGAAAGTTGGTGAAAATGAACATGTGGTGACATACTTTAGTAGGGTCTTGAGTAGACCAGAAAGGAACTACTGTGTAACACGGAGGGAGCTCCTTGCTATAGTAAAGAGTCTGACATATATCCATCCTTACCACTATGGCGCCAGGTTTACCATCAGGACAGACCATGCTGCATTATGCTGGTTAAGATCATTAAAGAACCCAGAGGAACAACTGGCACGTTGGATTGGAAAGATAGACCAGTATAATTATAATATTGAATACAGAGAGGGAAAATCTCATGGAAATGCCGATGGACTGAACCGAAGACCATGCAAAAATGACTGCAAACATTGCTGAAAAAGAGAGGTTGAGCTAACCAGGTGTCATCAAGCTGAAGTCAAAGTGACTGAAGGAGTTGATGGTGGTGAAGTGGAACCAGGTATAGATATTAAAGCAGAGTAGGAGAAAGACCAAGATTTGAAGCCAATAATTGATTTTCTAAAAGCAAGTGTTTTGTACCCTGCTCGGGAGAAGGTGTCTAGCTTAAGCCCTATGACAAAGAACTATTGGTCACAATGGGACCAGTTGAAGCTTGAAGATGGTGACGACCTGGCAAACAGTTATACCGAGAAAGTTACTGGAAGTTGTGCTGCATCAATCCCATGATGGTTTAATAGGAGGACATCTCAGAGTTAAGAAGGGATTGAGTCACCTACGACAGATATTTTACTGGATAGGTATGAGGCAAGATGTGGAAGAATGGTGCAGGACCTGCAATACATATTGTGCTAAAAGGTGACTCAAGCATAAGGGACATGCTCTAATGAAGTTATATCAAGTTGGTGCACCAATGGAAAGAGTAGCCATTGACATTGCTGGTCCTTTGCTCCAAACTTTGCTGGAAACAGGTACATTTGTGTGGTGATGGATTATTTCACCAAGTGGCCTGAAGTAGGCCTATATGCAATACCAAATCGGGTTGTAGCTTCGGCTATTAGTGACTTCTTCTTCAGATTTGGTATGCCCTACAAACTGCATTCAGATCAAGGCCATAACTTTGAATCAGCTGTGTTCCATGAATGTTGCAAGTTATTTGGCATACGAAAGACCAGGACAACGCCACTTCACCCACAGTCTGATGGGATGGTAGAAAAGTACAATTGGACAGGAATTGGCGAAGTTTTGTAATAGCCGCCAAGATGACTGGGATGTCTTACTCCCTCCACTGTTGATGGCCACTGGATACACTCCAGCAAAGCTGATGTTTGGTCGGGAACTTCAGTTGCCAGTGGATCTGAAAACAGGACACCAACCTTACGAAGAGTTGCCTGAAAATGTGTCAGAGTTCGTGAAAGCATTATCTGAAAGGATGGATGATATTGACCATCAAGTGCATTCAAACTTGAAAACGTCTGTTATGATAAGAGATCTAATGAAGTCGGCTTTGTACCAGGAGACATGGTGTAGTTGTATAATCCCAGGAAGACCAAAGGGAAGTGTACTAGGTTGTCTTCTCCATGGGAAGGCCCATATGACATAGTGGATCGTATCTCAGACGTGACTTTCCGAATAAAATGTGGTAAGAAAGGTAAACCAAAGGTGGTGCATTCCAACAGGCTTTGGAGTTATCACGATGCAGGTCATTTCAGTTGGAACAAATGGTGCTGCTGAAGACGTGTCACCTGAAAAAGCTACTGTCGAAGAAGAAACTCTTCCCGGTTTTGAGAAGGGAAACAGTGAAGCCGTTAATAAAATTACTACCACTGATGTGACTGTTACCGATAATGGGACATTTCCTGATGGAGGAGATGAACTCCACGTGGAGCAGAAGCCAACGATACGGAGACCAGTACGGAAGAAGATACCTCCCGTAAAATTAAGAGACTTTGTTGAATTTTAATTTTGTGTTTGTAAATTCTGTATATTTAATTAAGTTATTGTTAATTACCTGTTGGTTTAATGTAAGTGGCTATTGTTCAGGACGAACAATACTAAGGAAGGGGCAGTGTTATGACAGCGGAAGTCAAATTACGCTGGTAACACTTGATGAGTTTCTAGAAGGATCATGAAGGCTCGAGTGTTTGCCAGAAGCCCTCTATTTTAATATATGAGCCCGGCAAATAAAGCGGGGATAAGAATTGCAGATAGACAGATAATCGAGCAGTAGTGACCGTAAGTAAAGTGCGTGAATCGTTGTGAATTATAGCGTACTTTTAAGTACTTTTTATAGGTACCTTTCAATCTTCATGACTGCAGACCTGGATGGATATTCCACTGCTTCCACAAGCATCGGACTTCCTTGGGGATGTTCTTTTATTCTACCCTAAATTATCTTCTCCGACATATGGGGGTATTGTAGTTGACTTAAGTGCTGTGACATGCAAATCAACAGAAACAGCAACATTTACCGGAATTTGGCCTTTCTTGTTCCCAAACGTCATTTTATCAAAATGAGAGATTACTGCAGTTGTTGGAGAAAAAAGAAAAGAAACAAGAAGAACGAGAAAATAAACAAGAAGAGAGACTACAACAGTGGTTGAAAGAGAAAGAAAATAATAAGGAAGAGAGACTACAGGAGTGGCAAGAAAACAAGCACCAGTGGCAACTGGAACAAGAAATGAAACAAGAAGAATGTGAAAAGAAACATAAAGAAAGTCTCCATCAGTTGAGAGAAAACCAGCATACACAAATGGAAAATATTAGTAAATTGCAAAGTGAATTAAATACATTAAAGCATGATTTACTGTCTTTTACACAAGGAAGATATATTTGCCATGGACCTAATTAGCCCCATATAACAGGAAACCCCTTCCAGACCCTAATGCAGACATCTTCAGTCCTGCCAGAAGTCACATTCCAGACATGAGTGTCAGTAATAGGGGTGATCTAGTACGAAGGAAGTCACAGGAATTTGATGGGAAGCATATAGAGCACAATATAGAGCAGAAATGAATGGATGGACCGAGGAGCAGAAAGCAGTGAACCTGGCAACGAGCTTGAAGGGACAACCACGGCAAATACTTGGACAGTTGTCAACAGACGACAGGCACAACTATAGAGCACTGGTAGCTGCTCTAGAAGTCAAGTATCGAACTCAAAATCAGTCCAAAGTCTACAGGGCTAGGTTTAGGACCAGAGTCCGTACTAAAGGGGAGAGCCTGCAAGAGCTGGCACAGGATTTGGAAAGTGTAGAACACAAGGCCTACCAAACTACCCACCCGATCTTATGAAGCTGTTGCTAAGGCATCAGTTTGTAGATGCCTTGGACAGCCCACAACTGAAGATACAATTAAAGCAAGCACACCCCTTTACTATGTAGGATGCAATAGCCAGAGCTCTTGAATTCCAATCCTTTGTTAAGTCCAGCACAGAGGTACCAAGGTTGGTACAGTCATCAGGATTCAAGGCCAGAAAAGGGCAGCTTTCAGAGAAGTTTGAGGGACTTTGCTGGCACTGTAACAAACCTGGGCACAAAAGAACTCAATGCTGGCAACTTCAACAGAGGAAAGATGCCACAGCAGGAAAGGCTGCTACCAAGAAAGGTTGTTGGAACTGTGGAGAGCAAGAACATATGATGAGCCAGTGTAAAAAGAATACTATCAATAAGTCAGCCTCAGGGAAACCAGTAGTGGTTCATGTCGAAAGACGCTTACCAACCCCATCATGAAAGTCCCAACAGCTAAGTGTAAAATAACAAGCACACATAGTATCTACGTGACAGGAAAGCTGGATGGCCAAAAGTGCAAATTCGTCATAGATTCTGCATCTCATCAAACCCTTGTGACTATCAAGGTGCTGGATCACAAAGGAGTACCAGAAGCCATACAGAAGCTTTGAGATATGACAGGACATTATGCAAGGTTGTGGGGACCACTGTGGGTAACTATTGAGTTCATGGGCATATAGGACAGACACGAAGTATACTTGGATGACATTGAAGATCAATGCATACTAGGGTTGGACTACTTACTACTGAGGAAGTGTGTAGTTAATTTTGATAAAATGACGTTTGGGAACAACAAAGGCCACACCAATGGAATGAATCGCCATTGACGTTGCTGGTCTTTTGTCCCAAACTCGTGCTGGAAACAGGTACATTTGTGTGGTGATGGATTATTTCATGAAGTGGCCTGAGGCATATGCAATACCAAATCAGGAAGCTACAACTGTAGCTTCAGTTATTAGTGATTTCTTCTTCAGGTTTTCTATGTCATACGAACTGCGTTCACATCAAGGCCATAACTTTGAATCAGCTGTGTTCCATGAATGCTGCAAGTTGTTTG